>NW_024425119.1:9051973-9055740 GCF_017311325.1 Ursus maritimus
AAATTTAAAAAAAAAAAAAAGAATCTGCCTTTGGCTCAGGTCATGGTCCCAGGGTCCTGGCATGGAGCCCAATGTCGAGCCCCTCTCAGTGGGAAGCCTGCTTCTCCCTCTCCCTCCTGCTTGTGCTCACTTTCTCTCACTCTCAAATAAATAAATAAATAAAATCTTGGAAAAAAAGAAAGAAATGCAGGAGGCTGGGCATTGTGTCAGGTGTTTGAGAAAAGGAAAATAGTACTTATAATAGTATAGTATAATATAGTGGCATAACATAACATTAACATAGAATTATATATTATCATATAATAACATATTATATTTGATTAATGTATAATCATGTTTTAAGATATATGTCATAATTAATAGTAATTAATTAATATACAAATTGGTATATATGTACTACATATAATACTATAATACTATAATAGTGTTATGGTATTAATAGTATTTATTAGGACAACGGAATTGGATGGCTTTTGATAAGGAGCAACAGATACTTCGGAGAGAGAGAATTACATGTTGAGTGTGATTTATAAGCAGTTAAATGAGGGGCACCTGGGTGGCTCAGACGGTTGAACATCTGACTCTTGATTTCAGCTCAGGTCATGATCTTAGGGTCGTGAGATCAAGCTCCTCGTTGGGCTCTGTGATGAGCGTGGAGTCTGCTTAAGATTCTGTCTCCCTCTGTCCCTCCCCCCAACTTGTGCCCTCTCTCTCTCTTAAATAAATAAATAAATAACTAAATAAATAAATAAATAAATAAATAAAATAAATAAATAAAATAAGCAATTCAATGCTAAATATGACAGTCAGAAGGCCTCTTGGCAGAATATAAAAATTCTCAACTTCTGCAGCCACAGTTCAGGACAATCTAAAGACCGGGAAAAGCATTTTGTTATAAGAGGAACAACTACAGGGAAAGGTGAATTCTCAGCCTTGGCCGGACTGCTCTGCCAAGGTCAAAGCGCTCTTTGGGAAGGACTTGGACCCTAGACATTGGGATGGGGATGTCACAATGGATGCACTCCAGGTTTTTGAATTTTCAGATTCCCCTGAATTCTCAGGGCCTGAAAAGTGGCCCACTCCCCCCTGTTAAATGCTAGAATTTCTTTCTCACGTACAGATGAGGCAGAAGCTTCCACCTTGCAAGAGAGCACATGATCCCCTCAGGATATGCCCCTTACTTCTCTCCTGTTCATTACTTCAAAAAGTGGTGGTGAGGCTGAAATAAGATATTCGTACAAAGTACTTAACATACGTATCCAGAGGGAGGGAGGGGTGAGTTACAAATTAGCATGAGAAAACTTTTGGGGGCGATGGGTATGTTCATTGTCTCGATTGTGGTGATAATTTCATGGTTGCATACACATGTCAAAATTCATCAGATTGTGCACTTTAGGGGCGCCAGCTGGCTGAGTCGGTGGAGCAGGCGACTCTTGATCTCAGGCATGAGTTCAAGCCCCACGCTGGGTGTAGAGATTACTTTAAATAAAATTTTTAAAAATTGTACATTCTAAATATGTGCGGTTAGTTGTACTAATTTTACCATAAAACCATTTAAAAAAATATTATTTGGCATTTAGTAAGCATTCAATAAATATTAGCTATTATTGTGAGGAGAGATCCTGAACCCTTCTTTCCAGGAGTTAACAGTTTCCAGGCCCATCTAGGTCCCCGGCCATGTGACTGACTGAGAAAAGGTGGAGGCAGCTGGTACGTAGGCAAGAAAGTGACACCTTCTGGCCAGAGAGGGGAGTACACAGTAGTATCTTCTGCTTTCAAGTGTTCAGATTTTACTTTGCTTTTGTTTTTGTTTTTGTTTTTGTTTTTATCGTTTATTTTGGAATAGATAAAACATACCGATGTAAAATTCAAGGGTACAAAAAACCCCCCACTTTTCATGTCTTTTCTCTCAGTTTGCGCCTCAAGAGTAACTACTGTTAGTTTTGTCAAATGCTAGCACCCTGAAAATACTACTCCAACACCCATGATAGGGCCAAGCTGGGTTTATTTTTATTCAGACCATGGTAAGGAAGCACACTGCCTCGAAGGAGCCTTAGGAGTGGCTGGGAGGGGAGGGCTAAGTCAGGATATTTATGTGGTTTGGGGGTTTGGTTTAAGTGGGGGCCTCTTTCAGTGTGGGGTTTGATTAAGATTGGTTAAGGATCATGGTTTAGGACTGTAGACACGGCAAGAGTGAGGGTTTCAAAATGTCTTAGAGAATAAATAATCATTTGACAACTGCCTATGGAAAAGCTGAGCAGTTTCAGAAGGTTTTTCTGGATGTTCCTGAATTGAACACTACAATTATTTGCAACTTTTATTTTCTGGGCAAGAATTTCCTGGGGTGCTAAGTTCCTGTTGATGAAGACAGCGGAATAGTCAAGCCGATGCAGACAGTACACTGTGTGGGTGTAGACGGTTCTCAGTTTCTTGTACATCTTTTCAGAAATATTCTGTGCTTATTCAGTCATACATGTGTACATTTAAGAAATGTCATCTTTTAAAAAAAAGTTAAAAAAAAAAAGAAATGTCATCCTTTACCCTCTAACAGTTGTTGCAGAAATAGAGACTGGGTTTGAGATATTCCTTAACTAATAGCTATCCAAGAGCATTTGCTCTGTAGTGATACGTGACATAGGTTTTTGAGAGTACGCACCTTCTCATCTCTTGTGTAGAATGGAATTACTGTTTGAAGTATTCTACCAGCATTTCCCCCCTAACAATTTATCTAACAGGTCATGGTTTCGGCAAAACTAGTGGGGCACATTCTCTCTTATATTTCTGGTTTCTTCTTGTCCATCTTAAAGTGCAGTTACAAGGCTGTGTGGCAGAGGAGACGTGCACTGACACATAAAGGCAACCGGAAAGGGCCTTATTAAGTCCGTGGTCGTTGGGCACCCCTCAGTTCCAGGTACTGTGCTAGGCACAGGTTGAATATACTGACTCCGTTCTCTGTCCTTACAGGGCTTAGAGCTTAACGAGGACGATAAACGCTGAACGTATAGTTATGAGTGGAATGAATACAACAAAGGACGGGAGGTATGGGAACCTAACCTAATCTTGGGACCAAAGTAAAGATTCCCTTACTGATGCTGGTGCTGCATGCGGGGGGATAAGCAGCAATGATATAGGTATGAGGGGAATATTCCATACAGAGGAAGTAGCTTATGCCTTCTCTGAAAACTGAGGCTATTGTTTTCAATTTCCCTGTTTTCCCTGTCTGGCCATTTGTTCTACCATCTTGTGATGTCCTTTCCAAATACATGTATATTTTTAAATGTAAGCATTTAATTTTTAAAAATTTTTGTTTTTAGACTTTTTAAAAAAATATTTATTAATTAGAGAGAGAGAGCACAAGCAGGGGATGGGGGGCAGCAGGCAGAGGGAGAAACAGGCTCCTTGCTGAGCAAGAAGCCTAATGTGGGACTTGATCCCAGGACCCCGGGATCATGACCTGAGCCGAAAGGCAGATGCTTAACCGACTGAGCCACCCAGGTGTCCCTCCTCTCCATATATTTTGAATAAGTATGTGTACATAGATTTTTTCCAGTTAAAAGTCATCATCTTGGGGGTGCCTGGCTGGCTCAGTCAGAAGAGCATGTGACTCTTGATCTTGGGGCCTTGGGTTTGAGCCCTATATTGGGTGTAGAGATTACTTAAATGAAACTTAAGAAAAAAACGTTATCATCCTGAACACATAAGAATCTATGCTGTGACTAGCATCCCTCATCAGTGCAAGGCTCTCGTGTTAGTGATCCTAGGGAAAG
>NW_024425119.1:9055745-9108488 GCF_017311325.1 Ursus maritimus
CCTGCACTACTTTTTAGTTTTTAGATGCAATGGAAATCATTTTCTGAATTGTGCATGAAGTTCAAGAATTGACTACCGTTAGCAGGAGATAGAATTATTTTTTAGTACTAAAAGGGTCTCTAGAAATCAGCTGATATGATCTCGTTAACTGAAGAATGAGGAAACTGAGACCCAAAGTACAGAATTCTTTATGACATTCAAGACAAGCAGCACAAGAGACCTGAGGGCTACAGAAATTGAACAGGTTATAATCTCACAGAAAATCTGATATGCTGATATGTTTCCCCAACAATTAGCCTTCTGTGATGTGTGGAAGGTGGGGATGATTTAAAATAAAAGATTAGGAATTCTGAGCTCCTTTTTTTTTTTCTTAAACTAGAAAAACTTACCCTGGAGAAATTCTAGACAAATGTTCAGAGGGTCTCTTACCCAGGGGATGAGGAATTTTCTTTTTCTTTTTTTGAAGTTAATTTTCTTTTTAAATATTTTATGTATTTATTTATTTGGCACAGAGAGAAAGAGAGCACAAGCAGGGGGAACAGGAGAGGGAGAAGCAGGCTGCCCCCTGAGCAGGGAGCCACATGCGGGGCTCGATCCCAAGATCCCAGGATCATGACCTGAGCAAAAGGCAGATGCTTAACCGACTGAGACTCCCAGGCGCTCTGAGGAATTTTCTTAATTAGGCTTCAGTTTTCTTTTCCAGGTAGGACTCACCAGTTTGTGTTCTCTGTGGTATGGCTCTACCCTCTGGAAGCTGTTTCTTTGCCATTATTTCCCTTGGCCACTTTGGAAGAAGATGTTAGATAACCGAGCCAGGTTTACCCCTTGCTCGTTGCCTATAGAAGATTAAGCGTCTTGGAGTCATTTTCCGTCTCCAATAGTTATAGATTTCCTAATTCAGGTTTATGGTTTCAAAGTTAGTCAGCTTGTTATCTCTTTTATTCTTGTCAGCTCCATGTGTCATTAGCCACAACAGTAATTCTTTCAAGACATAAATCTCTCAATCTGTGGCTACCCTAGGACTATGCAGCTTTGGTTGGGAGAGCTATACTCTAAGCCATTTTTTCTAATTGGAAGAATTTGCTGGGCAATGCATTAATCCATTTTGAGTTTTTAACAGCTAATGGGACTACCATACCTTGATGTGCCCTTTGCCACAAAACCAAGGTCTGATTGGCCTTTATTATTCAAAAGCTTTATCACACAGTTGCCTCTTCCAATCCTGTTAAGCACCCAGAGTTTTGGATTCTCTTTTCCCTTACACTCCTGATTGAAAACTGGCCAGTTCTTTGCTACGGTCATCTCTTGTAGTACCTTGTCAGTATTAGTAGAACGCAGTAACCAAAACATGCTACCGATATTCTATTTTCCAACTTCTTCTAGAGCTATAAGATGGTCAAACACATTTTCTGACTTTCGAGTTACTACAGACAAAATAACAACATATCATCCCAGACTTTCAGTCTCCAATAAGTTTCCTCATCACCTGCTGACTAGTTCTTAAGCTAAAGTTACATATTTTAGGAATTTAATGAGAACGGCACCATATTTCCAGTTCCAGTGAGTCAGGATTGTTATAAGTTGCCAAAGAAAACAAATGTAAAGCTTAGTGCTTAAAGTAAAAACATTTATTCCTCATTTTTCATGTCCATTGAGGGTGGGGTAGGGCCTGTGCTCCATGTTGTCTTCATTCCAGGGCCCAAAGTGACTGAACAGCTGCCATATTGAATATTGCTACATTTTGTGGCAGAGGAAGAGAGAACAAGGTTAATTGGGTGTACTAGTTCTTGGGGCTTCTGCTCAGAAGTGATGCATATCACATCCACTCACATTTCACTGGCCAGAGCAGGTCACACATACCTAACTTTCAGTGAGCAGGGAAGTACAATCCTACCATATGCCCAGAAAGAGAAAGATCTGGAACATTTGTGACAAGTCTTTTTATTATTATTATTTTAAGATTTTATTTATTTATTTGAGAGAGAGAGCATGAACCCAGGGAGGGAGAGCGGGGAGGGGTAGAGGGAGAGGGAGAAGCAGGCTTCCCGCTGAGCAGGGAGCCCGAAGAAGAAGCAGAGCTCATCCCAGGACCCTGGGATCATGACCTGAGTAGAAGGCAGATGCTTAACCAACTGAGACACCCAGGCACCCCCATTTGTGACAGGTCTTAAAAGCTGCCTCTGTATGGTAAAAACAATAAAGGATGTAGTTTTAGTCCATGTTCTAATATTTATTAATATTACCATGAATTAGTTGTTTAGCATATCACTTACCATGGATAAGTCATTTAGCATATTAGTTTTGGTAACCTCATTTATAAAAGTGGAGAAAATAGTCCTTAACTCAAGGAATGCTTGAGAGGATTAAATAAGACATCACCTGTGAAATCACTTAGCTCAGTATTAGTTTTCTTTTCTTCCATCCACTGTCCAGAGATAACGTATCATATGGTTTTAGTATTTCCAATAAAGAAAACTTTGTATGTGTTGGTTGTGTGCTGTAATTTACATTAGTAATTTTCTTCTATCCTACCATATTACAAGCTTTTTGAGAACAGGCACAATGTTTTACAGTTCTCCTGTACCCCTTACATTGCATAGCACAGTGTTGAAAACATAATACAAGCTAAAATGTAGACATATTGATTATTTTCTCCTATAAAGTATCTTACTTCATGGGACTGTGTTAACTCTCAAATGAAGTTTTAAAAAAATTTCCATTTTCTCTCCTAGAACTTGTAACTTTTGTTTTACAGCCTTTTCCAATTGATTGTTTTATTTTATACTTGCAATATTATGATGAGTCAAAGGAGATGTTACACTCATTTACAATTAAAGAGTAGAAATTAGGGGAGATTTCATGAGTTCACTCTACAGTTTACCTTTTGGCACAACAACCTTAGAGGCTTCATAACCCAAGAAACCCAAGAAACTATTGACATGGATGCCTGGGTGGCTCAAGAGGTTAAGCGTCTGCCTTCAGCTCAGGTTATGGTCCCAGGGTCCTGGGATCGAATCCCACATCAGGCTCCTTGCTCAGTGGGGAGCCTGCTTCCCCCTCTGCCTGCCATTCCCCCTGCTTGTACGCTCTCTCTTTCTCTGACAAATAAATTAAAAAGAAAAAAAAAAGAATCTCTTATGGCTTGTTTCCCTCTCTCCTTTTTTCTTTTCCCCCTTCCTATATGTTCGTCTATTTTCTTTCTTAAATTCCACATATGAGTGAGATCATATGGTATTTGTCTTTCTCTGACTGACATAGTCCACTTAGCGTAATACACTCTCGCTCCATCCATGTCATAGCAAATGACAAGGTTTCATTCTTTCTGATGGCTGAATAATAATATATATTATAATACATATATTTTATATATTATAATAAAATAATTACATATATATATCATATCTTCTTTATCCATTCATCTGTTGATGGACATCTGTGCTCTCTCCATAGTTAGGCTATTTTTTTTTTTTTTAAGATTTTATTTATTTATGTATTTGACAGAGATAGAGACAGCCAGCGAGAGAGGGAACACAAGCAGGGGGAGTGGGAGAGGAAGAAGCAGGCTCATAGCAGAGGAGCCTGATGTGGGGCTCGATCCCAGAACGCCAGGATCACGCCCTGAGCCGAAGGCAGACGCTTAACCGCTGTGCCACCCAGGCGCCCCTGCTATTTTTTTTTTTTAAAGATTTTATTTGTTTATTTGACAGAGATAGAGGGAACACAAGCAGGGGGAGTGGGAGAGGAAGAAGCAGGCTCATAGGGGAGGAGCCTGATGTGGGGCTCGATCCCATAACACCGGGATCACGCCCTGAGCCGAAGGCAGACGCTTAACCGCTGTGCCACCCAGGCACCCCAATAGTTTGGCTATTGTTGATAATGCTGCTATAAACACGTACCCCTCCAAATCTGTATTTTTGTATCCTCGAAGTTCATGCTCTTAACTGCAAAACCAGACTTAAATACTATACATACCTGACTTTGTTTCCCAATTTGTTTCATCTCAGTGTGTCCATAATGTTTATAGCACAATTCCTTGAACAAAGTTAATAGTTAAATAATGGGAAATATCAATTAATTCTCTGTAGATTGTTACGTTTGTGACAAAAATTACAGATTGAGGTATATGAGTTCGGGTTTTATGAGTGGTGCATTTGAAGGGAATTAGAATATGCCTATGCTACTCTAAAATAGGCACTTTGGTATAAGAATTATTTTGAGCTGAAAGCAATTTAGAAAGAGCAGATGGAAGAAAAACTTTCTACCCCTCCCCTCTCCCTATCTGCCTAAAATCAGGGCATAAATTTCCCTTTGTGAAGGTGTCTTCCTCCCCTCTCCCATACCAAGAAAATGAGAACAGACTTTTAATCACCAGACACGATAAGAGGGATGCAGCACTGAGATAGGTCTGCACAGACAAGCTTTGCTAAAGTCACCTTTACTTTCCATTAGTTCCCCCATATATTTATCTTCTCACAATTTACCACTCCTAGAAACCTAAACCTTTTTTTTCTTTTTCTTATCACTTCTCCACAATTTATTGCCCTTTGTTAAAATGGTATACAAACTCACAGTCTGACTGCCCTTTGGGATTTTCAGTTCTTTTCTGAGCCCTGTTCCCTGTGTGCATATGAAAAACAAACAAACCATTCTTTTCTGTTCATCTGTCTTTTGTCAGTCTATCCACAGGCCCCAACTGTGGACCTTAATAGAGTAGAGGAAAGTTTTTTTTCTCCCCTGCACATTTAAAAGTTAAAAAAATCAGACTACCTTTGTGATAAGCAGTAAAATAATCACCTTTACCAAGACTAACAAGCATTTAGGCTACAGAAGCCATATCTCACATAGGATCGATAATGTTGCTTTCTCCACTTGATTTATTGTCGTAAATTTTTCTCAATACAAAAATGAAGGACACAATGACTAATCATGTGATATCATGGTGTGTGGCTTCAAAAATCTAAACTTCTCTTCACTTATATGTCCACTTTAAACTTTGGGGGAGACTGGTTGAATCTATCATAAAGTATAGAATTATTAAAGCTGAACACACCTAGATAGATCCTGGGGGCAATGTTTTCAAATTTCCCATTAATATTCTTGATACTAGAATCCATTCAGGCTTGCTTTTTCATTAATAATTTTGCATTAGGGGTGCCTGGCTGGCTCAGTTGGAGGAGAATGTGACTCTTGAACTTGGGAGTGTGAGTTCAAGCCCCATGTGGTGTGTAGAGATTACTTAAATAAATAAAAACTTAAATTTTTGGTTTATGTGCAGAAAACTCGTTTGTGGTCAAATAATATACTTCTAACCCTAACCGTCATCTTGTAAATGTATGATACCCACATAGCTCAGCATGAATTTGTTGCTACAAACGAAAAACATCAAAAGTGTGTATTCTGTTGATAATAGATCATCTTTCTATGGGAACGACAGCTTATCTTTAGTTAACAAGTGTCCATAAGAGACATGTTCTGCATGTGTGTGTGTGTAGATAAGTTGGTGCGTGTGTGTACAGAGCATTGGAAAGGCAGAAAGAAAAATTCAAAAGATAGAAGAAGACAAGTATAAAATTACAAGGCAGGCTTAGACAAGAAGTCATCTAAAGCAGAGGTTTTTAACCTTTTTACTGCTACAGCATAAATGAGAGGTCATTTTCACATGTCATCCCTACCCTGACTCATCTCTATAAAGGGGCCCAGGATTACATCTAATTCTGGCTGCTAGCATGAATTCACCCACTTAAGAACATGCCTAGCTGCCTCAGTTAGTAGAGTGTGTGACTCTTGATCTCAGGGTTGTGAGTTCAAGCCCCACGTTGGGTGTAAGGATTACTTAAAAAAATAAAATAAACTCTTAAAAAAAAATACAGATTTACAACTTCTATGGATAGTAATTTGAAATATAAATCATACACATATTTTGACCTAATAGTAACACTTCACTTATTTTTTATTTTTTTAAAAGATTTTATTTATTTATTTGTCAGAGAGTGAGATAGCCAGTGAGAGAGAGAGAGAGAGAGAGAGAGGAAACACAAGCAGGGGGAATGGGAGAGGAAGAAGCAGGCTCCCAGAGGAGCAGGAAGCCCGATGCGGGGCTCGATCCCAGGATGCTGGGATCATGCCCTGAGCCGAAGGCAGATGCTTAACGACTGAGCCACCCAGGCGCCCCTAATAGTAACACTTTCAGGAACTTATTTTATAGTTATGCTTGCATCTATGTGTACTAATACATGTTTAAGACTATTGTGATTACACAATATTACAAATGACAAAAATGTTCATCACTATATCTATATTGTATAGTAACAAAATGTCCATTCAGTATATGTACACAAGGGAACACTATGTAATTGTTCAACAAGAAATGGCAGCTTTACATATTTTCTTTAGGATAATCACTCAAGTCTATATTTATGTCAAAAAGCTTGGAGGTGGGGAACATGGGTGGCTCAGTTGGTTGAGCCAGGGACTCCCGATTTTGGCTCAGGTCATGATCTCGGGGTTGTGAGATCAAGCCCCAAGTAGGGCACTGCTCTCAGCATGGAGTCTGCTCGTCCTTCTTAGGGTCTCTGGCTGGGTCTGAAAGCCAAACTGACAAAGACAGACTAATGGAAGAAAAGCATACAAAGTTATTTAATATCATTTTGATGTGACAAGGGAGCCTTCACAAGGAAGCGAAGACCCAAAGAAATGGTTAAGCCTGAGCAGATAGTTGAGGGGAAATATGGTATGTCTGTAGTAAACTGAAGGAAACTCAGCAAGTCCTGTTCAGATTCTTTGCAGCATTCTTTGGCGCTAAGGATGTTCCTTTCTTAGAGAGAGGGAAGGCACCTCTCACATGAGGCTTTTATGACCTATTTCAAGGAGGAAGGGTCAGGAGAGGGTGAAATGAAATTCCTGTTTCTGCTGTTCTCTCTAATTCCTTCTGCTGAAAATAATCAGTATGCCAAGGTGCTATATTTTGGGGTAGTATGTCCTGAACCCCATCATTCTTCTAATGCACTGGCACATGATCCCTCTGCCTGGAAGGAATGGACACAAGACTGCTTCTCACTCCCTTCAGATCCCTTCTTAACTGTCATCTTGTCTGTGAGGCCTTCCCTGACAACTCTACTTAAATTCTAAGCCCCATCCCCCCAATTCTCCCAAGCCCTCTCCATTTAATATTTGTCCTCATATAACATTCTACAGATTGTAGATTTTACTTATGTTTATTATTTTTCTCCCCCACTAGAATGCAAGTTCCATGAGGGTACAATTTTTGTCCATTTTGTCCACCGATGGATGCCCATGACAGAAGAAAGTTGCTGTCTCATAGTAGGCCCTCAAACTATTTTTGATGAATACTGAATATACAGACGAATTGTATGTAAGGTATGAACTAAAGAGAACAGTCATGGATGATTCTAAAGTTCTTGCCTAGATTACTGGGATTGCCATTTTCTCAGCTGGGGAAGTCTGAGGAGCTGATTTGTTGCAATTACTGGTGGTCTCTCACACATGTCTCTAGAATGCAGGCAGGAAGGAAACCTAGGCAGACTGCTTTTTTTTTCCCCTGAAAGATTTTACTTATTTATTTATTAAAGAGAAGAGAGAGAGAGTGTGCATGCGAGTGCGTGAGTGGGGGGAGGAGCATCGGGGAGGGGAGGGACAAGCAGACTCCCCCGCTGGGTGTGGAGCCTGATGCAGGGCTTAATGCAGGGCTTGATCTGAGGACCCTGAGAGCATGATCAGAGCTAAGTTAGGCGCTTAACTGACTGAGCCACCCAGGTGCCCCAGGGACAGTGCTTTGACAGGGAGACCTATTCTCCCTGATTCTGGCAACTCTAACAATTTCTTTTCTCAGACTTATCAATGTCAAAAAAATTACCCAAAAGTTAGAAATGAAGGAAGAAGTTACTATGCGTCCTTTCAGTTTAGGACTGGATATGTGCCTTTGACTGATTTTCTATTGCCTGGGTTACTTTACAATCTCTGAAGAGGCAGAGATTAACTCATAGGTGCACAGATTTCCTGGCTAGTGGAGGAACCGATAATCCTTAAGGTTATGGTTCACGGTTCAAAAGGACATTAACCAGTTTCGTATCTATCCCGGCCATCTTCCCTAGCATTCCTTTATTAACTTGGCTGTAAACACCCAGCTTCTCAAATGAACTTTGAGCTGATGTTCATGTCTCCTTGGTTCTTTCATTACTTAGCAAGTTATATAAAACCTTTGACGTGTTGATTTTACAGGAGAGTTATGATTCTACCTTTTTGAAGATTACACTTTAATATCATTTTCACAGAACTGAAAAGCTGCCCCTCAAAATGATTCCTGGGCACTTATTCATTGATTAGTCCAAGCAAGGGATACAATCCATTCTCCTGTTGTTAGCAGACAAAGGAGTAATGAGGTTGGCAATTGGCTGGACTTTAGGCAGCAGAAAAGGCCTAAAATTCGCTGCTGCTTTCGGAAATATTGGTCAGCTTTTGTGTTAGTTTTCTATTGCTGCTCTAAAGATTTACCACAACTCGGTGTTTAAAGCAACACAAGTTTATTACCTCACAGATCAGAAGCCTGACATGCATCTCACTGGGTAAAAATGGAGGTTTCATAGGCCTGTATTCTTTTCTGGAGATTGTAGGGGAAAATCCATTTCCTTGGTTTTTTCCCCCAACTTCTAGAGGCTTCCTGCATTGCTGAGCTCATGGTCCCCTTCCATCTTCAAAACCAGCAATGACAGAATAAGTCCTTCTCATATGGCAACATTCAACCTATCTATTCTGTCTCCCACTTACACTTTTAAAGACCCTTGTTATTTGGCTCACTAAGATAATATAGAACATTCAGGTAATATAGAACAATCTCCCTATTTTTAGGTCAGCTGATTAGCAAACTTGATTCCATCTGCAACTTTAATGCCCCTTTGCCATAGCATAATACATTCACAGGTTTGGGGCCATTATCTGCATACCGCAGTTTATAAGCATTCAAGGGAGAAAATGGAGAATTTAGGGAAATAATATATACATCTGTCCTCTTTATTTTTTTGCTGAGACATCTCCCCAGTATCTTCGTGGACCAGAGCTATTTCCCTTGCTAACAAAGGCAGGGTGGGCCTTCCACTGCATGTATTTACAGTGGCAAATGCCAGGCATCTTTGGGCAAACATTTATGTGTGTGCTACGCATTTTAAATAGATTTTTTGCACTACTCTATTTTCATAGAATGAAAGATGTGACGAAGTCAGACAGAACGGAATTTAAATTCTATTACTATCTTCATGCACTTTGATTTCATGAAGGAAACTTAATTTCCTCATCTGTAAATTAAGGATTAATAATAGCTAGTGAAAAAGGTTATTGAGAGGGTTGAACACAATAATGTATGTGAAGACATGCGCGGAGGCTTTAAGTATATTTTAAATCAGTTTTTCCTTTTCGACTTCTTCCCAGGAGAATAGCTCTCCTGACCTAGGGTACATAACCCCAAAGGGTATAAATCTAGTGCTTAATCTCAATATGGATTTGCACCCAAATCCTAGAAAAGGAGACCAGAAGACTCACTGGAAGCCCCAAGGAGGTAATTTTTTTTTAAGTCATCTCTACACCCAACCTGGGGCTCCAACTCACAACCCTGAGATCAAGAGGTGCACGCTCTTCTGACTGAGCCAGCCAGCCCCCCCCCCAACAGGGGAGGGAATACTCTTTTCTTCTTCTTTCTTACCCTTTCTTTCTTGCTTTCTTTCCTTCTTTTTTTTAAAAGATTTTATTTACTTATTTGAGAGAGAGAGAGAGAGCACATGAGAGAACACAAGTGTGGAGGCAGAGAAGCAGACTCCCTGCTGAGCAGGGAGCCCAAAGGGGCTCAGTCCCAGGACCCTGGGATCATGACCTGAGCTGAAGGCAGAAGCTTAACAGACAGCCACCCAGGCGCCCCGAGAATACTCTTTCCTTATAAAATGAAAGTAATAAAGGGCATCAGAATATGCTACCCAAAATATACCACATTGGCACAAAGATTATTTTGAGCTGAAGGCAATTGAGAATGAACAGATACTAGACAAGTTCTCCTGCTAATAAATTTCCCTTCGAGGAAGATCCCCTCTGCACCCAGTTTGGTTTTGGGTGCAGGGAGAAAAGTGAGCGACTCACTGACATTTATGATCCCTGAAAGCCCAAACCCTTTTTCATTTTTTAAGAAGGGCATATAAGCTCCTGAGTCTAAGTCCTTCTTGGAGTTTTACTTCTTTTCTGTGAACTCTCCTACAAAAAAATATTAATAAAATTGTGTGCCTTTTCTCCTGTTAATCTATCTTTTAGTTTAATTCATGGGCCCCCATTAAGAGAGTAAAAATTTTTCTTCCTCAACAGTAAATTCATTTACTAAACTCATTAATGTATAAACTCATTAACTCAATTGTGAGTTAATAAAGCTGTGATGTATGCTGACTAAGAAATAGTGCTTTAGGGGGGGTACCTGGGTGACTCAGTTGGTTAAGTGTCCGCCTTCGGCTCAGGTCATGATCCTGGGGTCCTGGGGTCTGAGCCCTGGTCATCAGGCTCCCTGCTCAGCAGGGAATCTGTTTTTCTCTCTCCCTCGACCCTCCCCCCTCCTCCTGCTTTCACTGGCTCTCTCTTTAATGAATAAATAAAAAATCTTTAAAAAAATAGTGATTTAGATACAGCTGGTGATGACAAAAATATATTGAGTTACTAAAGGAAACTATGAAATCATTTATAAATGTTTCATTTATTTCCAATAACTACTGGGTGTTATTCCCATTTTACAAAAAAATCAAGGCCCAGAGAAGGTACGTTATTTGCCCTAATTGCATGCTAACAGTCTAAACTGGTGAATCCTATGTTATTGTTAATTTTATGCTACTCTAGGACGTGGGGGTGTATCCGTTTCTTTTGATGGAAATGCTGGATGGAATACTCAGAAGAACCAGTCAATATGGTAATTTTAAACTTCTACTCTAAAGAAAGTATGGTCAGTGCAGTAGACGAAAAAGTTTTCCTTAACCCTCTTAGGGTCCCTGGCCGAGCCTGAAAATTAAGTTGACAAAGACAGATTAACAGGACAAAAGCATACAAATTGTTTAAAAATGATTAAAGAAGACAATTTAGTTGGCACAAACGACTTTATTTACCACTTTAAGGAGTGGACAGTTTCCATTCAGAGAACTGCAAAATGGGGCAGAAGGCAGGAAGCTTTTGTAGGATAAACAATAAAGAACAAGGAAGTAGGGATTGAGCCCAGGTTTGGCTTGGTGTTTGGGGATTGGCTGGTTGGATATATTGAGTTTTTGACCTAGCGAAGCATTTACAGGGACATGAAATTGACCTAAATTTCAATTTGCTGGCTCAGCGTCCAGGCAGAAGTGACTGCACCTCAGATCTACAAATTTATTTCAACAACATTTATTTAATCTAATTTTGATGTGACCTGGGGGGAGCTTCATCAGAAAATAAGGCCCAAAGAAATAGACGAGTGCGTTTTTGTGCCAGGTTTGATAAAGAATGAACCGTTGTAGAGGAATATCGTAAGTTAAGGAGTCTGAGGTAATTGTTATAAATTGGGAGACATTTAGCAAGGCCTGTTGGGACTCTTCTTGGCGTCCCTTTGTCTTCAGAGACGAGGATGTTCCTTTCCGTGCCGGGCACCTCACACAGGAGGGCTTTATGGACTGTTTTCGAGAAGGAAGAGGGAAGCAGGAGTTTAGAATGACTTTCCGGCTTCTGCTGTATTTCAGGGTAGTGTGTCCTGAGAACTCCACCACAGGTGGTAGTGGTGAGGAATAAGAGGTATTTTTTATCTTTTAATTCCATCTATTTTTTTCAGTTGAGAGAAGGGCAGCCATCTAGGAAATTAATTCAGTTAACTAATATTTACTGGACATCTTCTCTTTGGTAGGGATTATGAAATGTGCTTCTTTTACATTCATCTTTTAGCCTTCAATTTTGTCCCATTAAAGTTGAGGGGTTTGGATAACTTTGAAGTTCTTTTTTGCTTAAAAAATTTAAGAGTCTATAAATCCTTTTAATCTTTTTTTTTTTTTTAAGATTTTATTTATTTATGTGACAGAGAGACAGCCAGCGAGAGAGGGAACACAGCAGGCGAGTGAGAGAGGAAGAAGCAGGCTCCCAGCAGAGGAGCCCGATGTGGGACTCGATCCTGGAACACCGGGATCACCCCCTGAGCCGAAGGCAGACGCTTTAACCACTGCGCTACCCAGGCGCCCCAATCCTTTTAATCTTCATCCTCATTTCCTCTCAACTAGACTTTAAAGTGGGATATAGCATTGTGGTGGGATGGGGGTGTGATGTGTATGGTGGTTCACATCTGCAATTGGTGGTGGTTAGAGTAAAGGTTCTGATTTCTTATTTTCCCTACTTCATCCAGTCCACCTTCGCATAGAAGCAGTGATCATACTTGCTTACTTACTTGGTTACCTGTAAACAGATAGATTCCAAAGACACTGACACCTCTAGGGTTAAGGGCCCATTGCACAATTCCTTGTGCAATGCTGGGTTTGGAAGGTTTGAGGAAAACTTATTCAATGTTTGGTTGATATGCAAAATTATATCGGCCAACCTACTATTCTATTTGCTTTAGTTGTTGTCAAACAGTTGAGTTCCTTTCAAATCCTGATCTTTCCTTACTCGGCTGAGTTTGCAGGGGGAGGGCTTCTACTTCCACACAAACAGATAGAATGCATTTCCTTTTCACCTGTTTAGGCTAATGACTTTCAGTGTTATGCAGAGTACAGAAATTATTTAGCCTTCCATTCAGGAGAACTATTTCGTTTGAAAAAGAAAAGAGTAATTCCAGCAGAATCATTAAATGAAAATGAGAAAGCTTAGCAAAATTCAAAAAAAAAGAGAAAAGTCAGTCAAGGATTTTCCAGGGATTACAAATTGTTTTGCTCTGTTTAGGTAGAGGGAGACACATTCTTCAGTACCTGTTCCCAAGCTGATTTAGTCCCCGAGAATGATTTTCCTATGGATGGAGGTTTTCCTAATACTTCACTTTATTATTGATCCATTTCTTTTTTACCCTGAAATTGTCTTTGGAAAACTGCTTAGACCCATGACTCTGAAAGACTGGTCTGTCTTAGAGGGAAATGAAGTTGAAAAGAATTACTGTGAAATATGGGGTATAAGCCTTTAGGTCAGAAAATTAAACTACTGGTTCATAATCAGTAACACATGGTCTGTGAGAATTCCCCGGCTAGATTTAGATCATTCAACAAAATTATACATCATCACTATCTTTTCCCCTAACATCTTCTAAATGTGTAACTTTTAGTGGATGTAGGGGCCGGTGACCAGGGAATACAAAAGTCTTCGGAGGTGGCATACATCTCTATAAGGTAGGAATGCTTTACTTCTAATGGGGCTGGAACGGCCGTGTTCTGCCAGGTATGCAACTCGCACGGGCTTTTGGAAAAACACTCTGGCACCTGGGTTCCTTATCCTTGGGATCTATTACAGGCCTTCTCTAGACACTCAACGGCAACAATTCTCCCATGGAACCCATGGAAGCACATGACTAATGTGAATGCTGGATCATCTGAAAATCACCTATGGATACAACTTTTTCATGCTCACTATATCCAGCGTAAGCCTCTGCAAGAAAGCTTTAAACTTCTTTGACGTGCCAAAACCTAAGTTTGAATTAAATGACTAATGCTTTACCTAGTTTTTACCACTAGTTCTCCGCCAGAATCTTTTCAATTCATCGTCTGCCAAACCCTGTCAACCATTCTGCAACATACCCTTTCACCCCCCCACACCTCGTGCCTTTGCTTTCCCAGTCCTTTGGCTGCCCTCCGGTGTCTTCCCTCACATACTCGTCTGGCTGGTTCCTAGAAGCCTGGCAGGGATTTCTCTTTGACATAAATCTGACTACCACGAACTAAGAGCCGGGAGTCCAAACACACCTCTCAGTGCAAATCTAAATGGATCTAATTTATAAACAAAGAGAACACTTCTATTTTTTCCTCTAAAAACAAATTATGCATTGGCTTTTATTTTTTTATTTTATTTTTTAAAAGATTTTATTTATTTATGTGACAAGAGACAGCCAGCGAGAGAGGGAACACAAGCAGGGGGAGTGGGAGAGGAAGAAGCAGGCTCCCAGCGGAGGAGCCCGATGTGGGACTCGATCCCGGAACGCCGGGATCACGCCCTGAGCCGAAGGCAGACGCCCAACGACTGCGCCACCCAGGCGCCCCTGCATTGGTTTTTAAAGGAGAGAATTAAGAGTGGGCGGACAGAGAAGATAACTGAGGAGAACAGAGGTTAGGAAAAAATAGGAGGTAAAAGTGGTTACTGGATTAAGAGGACCACCAGAAAAAGCACCAGTTACTAATCCACGAGGACTCCCCAGCCTTCTGTAAAGGTAAAGGAGGGCTGTTATCTTTGTTCTGTGCACCGAAGTAATCCAAGCTTCCAGAACAGGAGGCGACACATAGTAGGTGCTCTACTAATACTTCCTGAATGTTCACAAGACCGAGAGAATGAAAAACCGACAAACTGCCATCATAAATAAAATGACAAAGGCTACTGCCTCATCCCATGTTTAGCATATCCGCAAATACAGCCCCATTGTTCTGCTCTCTTTATGCCTCTTCCCTTATTTTGGTCGCTCTCTCTCACATACACATTTAAATCTAAGAACACACACGCACACAAAATCCCTGAAACTACAGGCTTAGAAGTGTTATTCAGAGCAAGTCTTATTGGGTGGCTGCTTTTAAATGAATGTCAACTCCTAATGGGTTCAGTTTCTGAGCAGCCTTCTTTCCCGCCTTCTCGGAGTTGAGGTGAGGGATTAAACAATCGACATTCTCTCTCCGGTTCCTCAGTCTTTTTCTTTCCCGTTCTCTCCTTTCCTCGGCTTTATCCCCTTTCCCAGTCTGTCGTTTCTCTAGGCTTGTTGCTTCGCTTTCTCCCTCTTTGCTCGATCGTCCCTTTGATCCTTTCTTTCTCTCCCTTATTCCCAGAAGCTCCAGAAAATACCTCCTTTTTCCCCCCCTTTTCACGTCACTTCCCTCCCTTCTCCCATCTCCTTCTCCTTGTCGGTGAGAGCGAGTTCCCCACTAGAGGCCAGCACTTTCTCAGTTTCGTCCCTCCCACCGGCGAGCAGAACTCGGAGAGAAAGAAGGGAAAAAAAGAGGAGAAAGAGAGAGCGAGAGAGGGGGAAAAAAAACCCCGGGGCCTAGAGCGCACAGGCCCGGGAGCGGCGTCGTCATGGCAACGGGCGCCGGCAGGAAACGAGGGACGCGCGGGAGGGAGCAGGGGGAGGAGGGCGCCGAGGGGAGGGGAGGGACGGGGGAGGGGTCCGGCTGCCCCGGAAGCACCTCCCCGCCAGCCCCCTCCTCCAGCCTGGCCCGCAGCCCCCGGCCTGCAGCCCCCACCCTCTCGGCCCGGCAGGAAGTGACAGGCCCGGAGCGAGCCCCGGAGGCCTGGCAGAGCCGCGGCCGGGCCCGCACCCGGAGCGGCGGGAGGGGCGGGGAGCCGCGGCCGCGCCGGGCACCTCCCACCCCGCCCTCGGCGCCCCCGCCCCTCCAGGAAGGGGAGGAGGCGAGGGGAGCCCGCCGCGGAGGCCGAGCGAGCCCCCCGCCCAGCCCGGCGACTGGGGACCCCGGCACATGAGGTGGACGCCCCCCGGGAGCACTTGGGTGCAGAGCCGGGCGCGAAGGTAACTGGGCGGCCGCGGGCTGGGGAGGGGCAGGACCTCTGGGGGCTTGGCTGCGCGGGGATGTTTCTTCAACCAGCTCCGTCTGTGTAACGCCCCAGGTACCTCCCCCAGTTTCTTTCCCTGCCTACCTCTAGCGCTTCGCTCTGCGGTCCTTCGGCTCTGTCTGTCCAAGGCTTCTTGCTATTCATTTCGCTGCGCTGGATGCCGTCTGTCCGTCACCCTACTTGCTTCTGACTGCTCATTTTCTCATTCATTTTTCCTTCTCTGACTTCGGTCCTCCCATCCAAGCATGCTGTCTGGTAATCTCCCTGCTTTTTATGGTCCGCTTGATCCCTCGGTCTCCAATTCCTTGACTTCTGTCTCTCTCCCGCTTGTGTCCCTGCTATCAGTAAGCACATTTCCCTGCTCACTTGAGTCAGTTGACTCCTGGATCCACTCTATCTGCCCCCTTCCCCCGGTGTCTTTGATTCCTCTTTGGAACCTCATTTTCATCAAGGTTCTGTATACAACAAGGACCCCTGGGCGCTTACAATCCCTGTTCTCCGGATCACTTCCATTTCTTTGGCACAGTCTTCCCCCCCCCCCCCCTTTCTCCTGCCGCCGTTCTGTGTCCCATACTTTCTACAAGACAGAGTTCTAGGTTTAGGGAAATTTATTTCCTCCCAACTCTTGGCTCAATGGACCCAGTCCCAGGTCCACTTCACTGTCTTTTTCTAGCTCCCTCCCAGAGGTCTGTGCTCCTTACCCAACCCAACCCCTACACACTCAAATACTACCTTTAAGGGTGACCGTAGTTTAGCTATTGTGGGCACCTCTGTGGATCAGCTTCTCGCACTTTCTCTTCTGGCATAATTCTGAAAATTTAAATGCACTGTGCCTCCCAAACTTTTTGTTGTTTTCATTTTCTGTATTTAATTTTGCAGTCCCAACATTGATCACAGATGAATAGATTTCTGTGCCTGGGATCCAGGAATCCTGGTTTTGATGTCAGTTTCTCCTGATTTTATTACTTAAGCCAGTACTTTTCCATCTCTATTTTCGTTCCACAATCTGAAAAAATAAATATGACTAAGACTTCCATTTTGGGGGAGATGAGGGGTCCTACAGTTTATTAGCACTTTCACCTATGAATGTAGGAGTTAATGTCTCCTCTAGCTAGTAAAGGGGTCTCATGTCTCTGAGTCCAGTGAACTAAGTCCATTGATCTGTACAACTATGCCATGCTGCCTCTAATCCTTACCCACTTTTTTTCTTCACACGCTTATAATGAGGATTCATGGGTCTGTATCTGTTTAGTGCTTTGATATTGTGGGAGAAGATAACTAGGGTTGAAGCTGCTATGATTTCTTCTCTGTGCTTCTTGGGTTATATCCATGTTTGCAGTGACTTTTGCTATACCTAAGGAAAACTGAAGAGCTGGGTTGAATACTTGAGTGATAATGATGTGATTGGATGATACTGGGAACAGAATAAGAAATCTCCCCAACTCTGTTTCCAAGGCCAAGCGGTTTGATTTTATTTACTTTGTTTTGGATGTAATCATTATGCTAAATCCATTTTAATAAAACTGTTGACAGGCCTTAGCAGAAATTCTGGTTTGATGTTTACATTCCTAAACCAAATAGTGCTTTGCTGACCTAATATTTCTAGTGGCCCTGTGCCTCCAAAGTAGAGAATATGGTGTCTAGGCCTAACAAAAGAGGAGAAAAAAAAAAGAATGAACAAAAGCCCTTATTGTCATTTAGTGCTGTTTGGAGGCATATTTCTTCTTGCTTCTCTTCTCCTGTCTCTGCTTGGTTCTTAGCAATGTCTTCATGTCTTTTTGCAAATTTTAGCGTAGACCCCAGAGGGTAAATTCTGATTACTAAAGGGAACTAAAAAGTTGAGTTTTACTTTCTTGAAGATTTTCATTGCTGTGTATTTAATATGTTCAGTACCTGGTAGTCATTTGTTAAAATAATATATTACATTCAGTTGTGAAGGCTTTTCTGCAAATGGGGGAACCGAGGTGGCAGCAGGGAAGGTGATGTGTCCAAGGTGTTTTTATTAGTAGCCTGAGCTGGAACCAGGCAGCTGTTTGGGCTGTAGACTAGCTCTTCTACCTCCTAGTTTTTCTTTTGTTTTAAAGTTTTATTTAAGTCATCTCTACACCCAGTGTGGAGCTCGAACTCATGACCCTGATATCAAGAGCCACACGCTCTTCCCAGGCATCCCTCTACCTCTAGTTTTATGACTTTCCATGATGCATTTAACATATCTGTATCTTGAGCCCCTCATCCATAAATGAGGACAGTGAACACTCAAACCGAATGACACTGCCTTCATCACAGGTGGTTTTTTTTTTTTTTTTTTGGTTTGAGGAAGCAGGCTGTGTTAACGTAAAGACTTGATACTTACCGGGAACTTCTTTAACCTCAGAAAACCGTATTTCTACAATTATATGATGGGGATAATCATATTTACCTTAAAGCATGTGAGAGGTAATGGAGATGAAGAGCCTAGGCCGTGAGAGGAGGCACCTGGTGGCTTCTCACTCCGCGGTGACCATGGCTAAGGTGATGGCGGTAATGATATTGCAGGTGCAGATAAAAATGAGAAGACAGTGACTTTTAAGTGGGACTATTTTAAACTGTTAAAAAATGTTACGGGGAATGTAAGGCAACCTTCGTTATTATGAGTCTTAAATTCTAGCCATTTGATATTTAATAGACAGTCATGAGGGAACACGTAGAGGTTTCTTTTGAGACACTGCATAGCTTTAAAAGATGGTACGGGAAGCATATGGTTGTAAGTGTGAATTACAGATTTGGTGGTTAAAGAAGCCCAAGGAATCATGGCTACTGGAAAGAAGAGGAAGAGTCTTAGATAACTCGAATAATACGAAATCATAGTTTGAGATCAGGTGTGAATTTTAATCCTTCGCTACTTCCATCTAGGTCTTGAGGCAGAGCACTGGCTTTGGGGACCCTGCACCACTATCATGGAGACCGAGAGTGAGCAGAACTCCAACTCCACTAATGGGAGCTCCAGCTCTGGGGGCAGCTCTCGGCCCCAGATAGCTCAGATGTCACTCTATGAACGCCAAGCGGTGCAGGTGAGGCTCGACTCTGAGGGGCTGTGATCTGTGAGCATTGGCTTCCAGTGGGCACGGGTGCTGGGAGGTAACTGCTCTTAGTTCCTTTCCACCAGACTGGGGGCGTTGGGTTAGGTGATGACTAACGTCCCTTCCAGCCCTGAGAATCTTAGGGGTTTACAGTAGTTCAAGCAAGCAAACAGAGAATGAGATTCCGTCTTCAAATCGCATTTTTTTTTTTTTTAATACCATTCAGTTCATGTAGCTAGATTCTAACTAACCATTTCTCTTCATGGATTGTCAGGTTTTTAATCTTTGGTCTCTCTTGTAAATCACCCTGAGTAATGGACGTATGAAACTCTTCGGAGTTTTATTTTTAGACAAATAGTAGATTCCACGCTTTAAACAATTTTGGGAATGGGGCATTTAACTCAAAATATCTTGGTTGCTGGAATAGCTATGCACGTCATAAGAATAGTTGTAATTATTAAAGAATAAGAATATAGTAATATCCTAAAGGTGACACTAAGACTGCATTACCAGTGTCATCTTTATAAACATTTACTGTAAATATTTGAAAATGCCAGTTATTGGAAAATTTTACCTGATAAAATCTTTCACAAGCCACTCTTTACTCTATTTTTCATCATTTTTTTTTAAAGATTGTTTTTTATTTATTTGACAGAGGCACAGTGAGAGAGGGAACAGAAGCAGGGGGAGTGGGAGAGGGAGAAGCAGGCTTCCTGTTGAGCAGGGAGCCCGATGCGGGGCTCGATCCCAGGACCCCGGAATCATGCCCTGAGCCGAAGGCAGATGCTTAATGACTGAGCCACCCAGGAGCCCCATATTTTTCATCATTTTCAACCAGTTGGGGCTCTGTCACCTTTGTGTCCCTAGAACATGGTCTTTTGTGTCCCTAGAATATGGTCTTTTATCTTTCTTTCTTTCTTTCTTTCTTTCATTCATTCATTCATTCATTCATGTATTTATTTATTTTTAAGTAGGCTCCATGCTGGAGTGCAATGTCGGGTTTGAACTCAGTGACCCTGAGATCATAGACCTGAGCGGAGATCAAGAGTTGAATGCTTAACTGACTGAGCCACCCAGGCGCCCCATTTTTATTTATTTTTTTTAAGTAAGCTCTATGCCCAATCTGGGCCTTGAACTCACAACCCTGAGACCAAGAGTTGCATGTTCTACCAACTGAGCCAGCCTGGTGCCCCTTCTTCTCTTTATATTATTCGATGTCCAATTTATTTTCAACTTGTCTAGTTCCAGTTCTTTTCCTTGCTATCATGTGTGTCCACATTTCATTTTGGGAATTAAGAGTTCATGTGAGTTAACATTGCTTTACTTTTCTTTATATACAAGCATAGAGCATAACAGAATTAGTTGTTTCTCCACTTCTTGAAGACTATGTGAATTTACCAGTTCTAATATAAAAATGGACAAATCAGATGTTGATTTGTAGTAGTCACTCCCCATCTTCCTTTGTTTCTTTCCTTTCCAATTGTCCCTTTCACCGGATCACAGTCATTTGCATAGAATAGGAATTAGGAGTGATTCATTCTAAGTGGGTTGATCCTCTCTTTTTCCTCTTAGGCTCTGCAGGCACTGCAGCGTCAGCCCAACGCAGCTCAGTATTTCCACCAGTTCATGCTCCAGCAGCAGCTCAGCAATGCCCAGCTGCATAGCCTGGCTGCGGTCCAGCAGGTGAGAGGTCAGCAGCCAGCTGGCCCAAGAGGGAGGGGATAGGCACTCCAGGTGGGTCGGGGCATACTGCCTCCTCCACTCCGCCACTCAGGCTAGAAACACAGTCTTGCCTACCTCCTGTCTTCCCGTGGGAGAACAAAGGGATCTTAGTTTTTGGGGTTGCAGTAGGAACTGGGAGGTAGAATGGCTGTGTTCTAGAACTGCAGTGTCCAATATGGCGGCCACTAGTCACATGTAGCTATTGAGCACTTAAAATGTAGCTAGTCCAAGTTGGGATGTATAGTTCAATTTTGGATTTCAAAGACTTAGTATAAAAAAATATAAACTATCTCCGTAGTTTGTTTTTATTGGTTATATGTTGAAATGAGATACATTGGCTTAAATAAAATAAAGTTTATTTCTCCTATTTCTTTTCACTTTTTTATTTTTATTATTTTTTAAAGATTTTATTTATTCGAGATAGAGAAAGAGAGCAAGAGAGAGCGAGCACGAGCTGGGGGGAGGGCAGAGGGAGAGGAAGAAGCAGACTCCCAGCCAAGCAGGGAGCCCCAATGTGGGGCTCGATCCCAGGGCCCTGGTATCATGACCTGAACCTAAGGCAGACGCTTAACCGACTGAGGCACCCCTCTTTTCACTTTTTAAAAACTGTGCATACTAGAAAATTATTTATGTGGCTCAGATTGTATTTGTTTTGGACAGCCCTGGGCTAGACTTATGAGTGACTCATGATATGACCTGATCAAAGGTTCTTCTTCCACCTAAAAGAAAGTGGGAGGAGGAGGAGGACAGATTACCCTATTGCCCCAGGAGGGTTATGTGGGCGTTATTAGGTTGGCATATGTGGTAATGTGAGAGTTTTGGGGATAGCGAATATAACTTTTCCTTGCTCCATAGTAGTCTCTGGGTTTTTATCTGAAATCTCTATTACATTTTGTGCCTGTGATTAGAAGATTCAGTCTCCGTTGTCTCTGCTCTCTCTTGTTTCCTTTCGCCTCTAACAGGCCACGATTGCTGCCAGTCGGCAGGCCAGCTCCCCAAACACCAGCACTGCACAGCAGCAGACTACCACCACCCAGGCCTCAGTGAGTACTGCGTCTCCCCACTGAGAGGCTTCCTGCCCTGGGGCTTCGTCTCTGGGTGGAACGACTTTGTGTATTGAGCCACCAATGGTGATTATTGCGCTTATGGTAAAAGGGAAACAACTGACCTGAATCTATATTCAGGAGTCTCAGTGACGAGGTCTAAGAAAGGAGGAAGAAAATCCTGGGGGAGAAGAGGAGATGACAAAGGAAAGGGACTAATCTGTGGGCCGCTTAACGGGAGTGAAGTCTGTTCTGTTTTGTTCCTTTTCCGTCTCAACTGGTAATGTTAGTGGTTAGGGACTAGTTTCTTTTCTTTGGTACTACCCTACAGTAGCCAGGATGGCAGTTACGGTCAGGAAGGTATTATTCATTTCCCCCTGACTCTGAAAATGGGATCGTCTGTTCTTAAAAAAAAAAAGAAGAACAAAAAGAAGAAAATGTATTCTGTTCTTGACTTTGTCCCTCTGCATTTGTCAGTGATGGGCATTTCTTTTTACGTCTCTTAAATCCTTTGTTCTGCTTCCTTTCTGTACCGCACAGATCAATCTGGCCACCACGTCGGCCGCCCAGCTCATCAGCCGATCCCAGAGTGTGAGCTCTCCCAGTGCTACCACTTTGACCCAATCTGTGCTACTGGGGAACACCACCTCCCCGCCTCTCAACCAATCCCAGGCCCAGATGTATCTACGGGTAAGCCACAGACACAACCACCATTGTTCCAAGGGCATAACTGTTATGCCCCTGGCAAAGACTTGAGTGAAAGCTGTCTGATTTAACCACGGTTGCCCAGAGACGTTACGGTACGCTGATCTACTTCCTAGGCCGTACTTACCTCTAGAAGTGATGCCCAGTATTCACGGGGAGCCTGCAGGTTGCACTGAGATCCTGAATGAGAAGGTGTTCGCCTTAATATTTGACTGAAGTGGTGTCACATATAATCTAATCTTTAAACCCGTGGGTCGAGTACCCAAATTCTAAGTGTTATCTCTTAGCCTGTCTACTTACTATACGTAAATACTTGCTCTAAAATCCTCATTGTCTCAACTTCTTTGATGTTTGACTCTTTGATATCAGTCTGTAGTTTTATGTACATTCTAGGTTTCCTTCTGGAAGATTCATCGCATATGGAGAATAAGGGTCTCCTGGGTTGGTGTGGAGAGGGGCAGGGCTTAGCAGTTTCGTATCTTCTGTTTATTTTGTCTTGTGGTCCTTCCCTTCCGTTTCTTCTGTCTTTCTTCTTCTCCTCTTGTTCTCTTGCCTTTGCTCTTCCTCTTCCTCCTCTCCTTGCCAGCCACAGCTGGGAAACCTATTGCAGGTAAACCGGACCCTGGGCCGGAATGTGCCTCTAGCCTCCCAACTCATCCTGATGCCTAACGGGGCGGTGGCTGCGGTCCAGCAGGAGGTGCCATCTGCTCAGTCTCCGGGAGTACATACAGATGCAGATCAGGTCAGTGGCAACCACTTGACCTGCGGATGGGCGCTGGGGAGGATGAAGGGACCCACCACAGACCAGGGCCCACCCCGCTACCCCACTGCGACTTCTCAGGAGTCTTATTTTTTCTCCCCTTTTCTTAATCTCTATAGAACTCGAATCCCTTGTAACTTTTGGGTTATTTGAGTTAGGAAGGGAGGTGGAGTTGACTGAAAACAGCCCTGTGGATCTGGGAAGCCTTATTCTCAATCCAGGGCAGATTTCCTTGCATTCTTTTAGCCCTGCATGGCTCAGTTTTATTTAGGAGGTCTTAATTCTCTTTCTCTGCGGTACTCTTAAAGTAAGGGATGAGTGAGGGAATTCTGCAGTTAGGAGGTGTGAAGCCCACCTGGCTGTTGCTGGAAGGATGTTCGATTCCTTCTCTTTATGAGTTCCTGTGGCTGCCGACTCTCAGTAGTCTGTTTCTGCTCGCTGTGTGCCCAGGAAAGTCTTTCTCACTGTTGCTTCCCATGCCTTACCCCCCAAATACGTACATATATTTCGAGCCTGAAGCTTTTGCTTCTTATGGATGGAATAGAAATTGGGATCTCATAATAACTTTTTTCATTCTCTTAGTTTATCAGTTAGCAAGTAAATATTGAGGTTGAGCTCTGTCTACTGATGTGCTCCAATATATACTAGAAACTTGGGAAGCTTGAAAAGAAAGACAAGTCAAGTCTTCAGAGATCTTAGAGAACAAAGAACTCCAAAGATCTTAGAGCCCCAAAAAGTACAAAGTAAATGCTACTAGCTTGGAGTGAAACATGAGTTTAGAGAAGAGTTGGCTGCATTCCTGCTCGGTGACTTTTGGGATACTTGAGCAGATTCTCGAAGGATCCGTAGGATTTGATTCAGAGTTAGAAGAAAACTGGAGAGAGAACAGTGTGTGTAAAGGCAGACTCATGTGACTGAGTTGGGGATGAGTGGATAAAGTGCAGACAACACACCTGATGGTAGAAAAAGTCATTGTCAAGGTGAAGTCGAAAAGCCAAGTGACTTCATACTAGCAGGGTCATGGCTGGCTGTTGAACAGCAGATTAATAGGATAAGGAAAATACTTTGGAAAGAATCATCCAGGAACATGTACCTGGAGAAGAAAGAGAAGTTAAGGAACCTAGTAAGAGATTTCTTGGGGGTCATTTAGTTACTAGGGTAAGACCTTTGTTTTAGACTGTGGTAATAGCAGTGGGATCAGAGGATGAGGTTGAGACTAGTTTCATATCCAGTTCTTTCATTTATCCATCTCTTTTTTTTTTTATTTTTTTAAATTAAAAAAATTTTTTTAAATGTTTTTTTATTACATTATGTTAGTTCATTTATGTCAATATGTGGAGGGACAGAATAGTGGTTGAAAATGTGAATCTGATGTTTGGGTCCGATTCCAAGTCCACGACTTACTGTGTGACCTAGGCAAATGGCCTAACATCTTTTTCCAGTTTCTTCCTATATAAAATAGCTATTGTTAAACACCTACCTCGGGGTGTGTTAAGGATTAAATGAGTTAGAGATTACACATCACTGAAGCACCAGACATTAAACAAAGAATCACCCGAATGGTTTAATAATTGCTGCATTAGAAAGTCTAGAGTGCTCTGAAAACACAGAAAGAGACCTAATTCAGCCTTGGGACCGGGGTGAAAGTCAAGAAGACCGCCCCGAAGAGTGCCATAAGAGAGTGGCAAAGGCAGGGAAACCTTAGGTCCAAATACCTCCAAAGAGGAGGGAAGGAGCGCTGTATATTTGAGGAACTGAAAGAAGACCTGCGTGCCTGGAGTTCGGCAGCGGGGATGGAGATGGTCTGGGGAGGTAGGAGAAACTTCACCCTGCAGGGCACTGGGGGCAGTGTTTAGGATTTGGGGCTTTATGCGAAGGGTGATGGGATACTACGGGAGGATTTTAAACTTGGAAGTGACATGGAGAGGTTCCAGGCTTGTTCATTTGTTTGTTTAAAGCCTATGTGGGCTCCTCTGTGGAGAATAAATGGAGGTGGTGTGAGTTTGAATCTAGGGAGTGTGAATCTGGGGAGAACAACAGTTTTTAGGGGAAAGATGGTGTTTGGGTTAGGCAGTAACAACGGAGATGGCCAGAAATGAATAGATTTGAGAAAAACTTAGAAGATCTTTGAAAAAGGAAAACCGATTCCGTTGAGGGAGGTGCCAGAGATGACGTGTGACAGCAGTGAGGTAGCTGCTTAGTGCTACTTAGGAGATGAAGAATGTTGGAGAAGCGGATTTAGGGTGAAGTTAACTTTTGGATGCCGCGGTCTAGACGTGCTTGTTCGTCACTGGGTCCCGAGGTCGGCAGTTTTGTATATCTGGTACTTGAGCTGAGAGGGGAGGTCTGAGTTGGAGATACACATTCAAGAGTAGTAGACACCTAGATGATAATCGAAGTCAGGAGAGCATTTGGCATTGCTTAGGGACAGGTACGGATTGACAAGAGAAAAGCCTTTAATTAAGGTGGAGCCCTGAGGGTTAGGACTGTTCACATTCACTGCATCTATGCTCACTACCCAGCCATTCCTCAGGTGATACTAGTTTGGCTTCAATCCCCCCCAAACTCCACTGAAATGGTTCTCCATCCATATTAGTACCTCTTTCTTGTCCTCTCCACTGAGTTTGACAGAGGACTCCCTGCCACTTCTAACATTCTGTTCCTTTGTGTTCATGACACCACACAATCCAGGTTTTCCTGTTTCTCTGTCACTCTTTCCTTACTCCCCTCTGCCAGTTCATCAGCCTCTACTCGACCTTGAACTGTTCTCTTTTCTAAGGAATGTGAACAGTTCTTACCAGTTTAGCAGTAATAGGAAAGGATGGAGCTGGGGTTGGAGGAGGGGGGTTCAGGTGTGATTGGAGGGCGCCTTTAGTGGAGAGGTTGAAGAGACAGGAAGGAACTGATAGTACAGGCTCCTTGAGAAGGAGGAGGGCTGGGGCCGTGCGTGTGGAGAAGGATTTGGTAGGAGAGAGATAGAAGGGAGAGCAGGGAAAAGGAAGTGGTGGGGCTTTATGAGGGGAACGGATGGAGTCGGTGACGGAACTTCTGAAGTGTGCCATGTAATAGTTTTATTGTCTCTGCAGGGGGGGTGAGGAAGAGGAGGAAGAGCAAGTGGTTCTGAGGTAGATCGGGAGACTAGGAAAGTTCTAAGTAGTCATTATAGAAAGCTGATTAGAAACAAACTATATAATTGCCGGCTCACATTAAGCCCTCAGCAGCCCGTCCTAATTCTTGTAAATCTCTCTCGAAAGCTCTCCCTTCTTTACTGACTGCTTGCCTGAACTCAGGTTCTTTGTATTGTTTGCCTGCATTACTGTACTAGTTTTCTAATTGGTCTCTTGACGTCAGCCTCGTCTACCTCTAAGCATCTTCCATATTACTATCAGGATAAGTTTTTTAAATAAGAAAATACATGTTATTCGTAACGTTATTTTATATATATAATATGTATATATGTATTTGTATTTAAGTTTATAAGGTCTTTGTGCTGTATGTGATTTGGGGAGAATACTCTCTTAATAGCTTATCGTAAGATCCATCCGTATTGTTGCATGTCACTGTATTTTATTAATTTTGATTTCTATGTAGTATTGAACCGTGTGAATATACTGCAGTTCATTCATCTTCTCTTCTGATAATGGCCATTTGGGTTGCTTCCAAGCTTTCGTTAACTATGAATAGTGCTGCCGTGAACTGTCCTACACATGCCTCCTATGGTCTACAGCAAGAGTTTCTCTTGTAGAATTCCTGGATTAGAGGGCGTGTGGATGTTCAACTTTAGGATAGGACGCCAAACCATTTTCCAAAGCGGTCGTACTGATTTACGCTTCTATCAGCAATGTTTAAAAGAATGTTTCAGCTATAGAGTTGATGATGTTTATTCTGATTAATATTGTTCAGTGGCTTCCTGTTATCAGTGAAGTGCTCATCAGTCCCCTGTTCGTCTTCTGGAGTACTTACTATGTCAGGCACTGTGCTAGGTGCTGGAAATATAACAGTGGGGAAGACGGATAAACCTTCTGTTCCCGAACGGAAGTTCAGACTCTCCTCATTTGAACACACCAAGCCCTTCCTGACCTGGCGCCTTTCTACCTCCCTGGCCTCAGCCTGTCTTCCTAGCTTCATTTCTTGCCGCTCCCTCTAACTCACCCCGAACATAATGAAATATTTATAATTTCCAAAAGTGCTGTGCTCTTGGCTCGATCGTCTTCCAAATGTTGTTACCTAGGTCTTCAGACTTCGCTTTCGCTCTCACCCGTGGGGTCTCAGGTGAAACAAAAGACTGCCTCAGGAAGTCTGCCCTAATCTCCCCGGTGTGAGTCTGGCTTCCTCCTCTGTGCTCCCTTGGCACTTTGTGCATCTCTCTGCATAGTATGTCAGGGTGAGCGGTGATTTTCTTGTCTGTCTTTTCTGGCAGAAAGTACTCAGTAAGAGCAGGGACAGTGTCTTTTGTCCCTGCATTTCCAGTATCCAGCATAGTACCTGAAGCATAGTAGGTTATTTGGTCGATGTTGAATGAATGAACAGAGAAGAAAGGGAAAATTTGAGACATTTCGAAGGAATAAATGAGCAAGTTGCTGATAGATCTGACAGTGAAAGAAGGAGACTGAAAATCAAATAGGATTCAAGAGTCCCTCCCTGGGTGACTGGAAGGACTTTAATGTATGTAGTTGTAAAGGTGGGGGGACAAAGTTTGAGGGAGGGCTGGGGAATGTTGTGGTTGTCTTCACTGCTTCTGAATCAGTCACAGAAGTCTTTGACCTTCATGCCTCCTGTTCCCCTTTTCTCAATATATCTTTTTCTTATCTTTCAGGTGCAGAATTTGGCAGTGAGGAACCAACAGGCCTCAGCCCAAGGACCCCAAATGCAGGGCTCTACTCAGAAGGCCATTCCTCCTGGAGCCTCCCCTGTCTCTAGCCTCTCCCAGGCCTCTAGCCAGGCCCTCGCTGTGGCTCAGGCTTCCTCTGGGGCCTCGGGCCAGTCTCTCAACCTCAGTCAAGCTGGTGCGGGCAGTGGGAGTAGCATCCCAGGGTCCATGGGGCCAGGCGGAGGTGGCCAGGCACCTGGGGGCTTGGGTCAGTTGCCTTCCTCAGGAATGGGTGGGGGTGGGAGCTGTCCTAGGAAGGGCACAGGAGTGGTGCAGCCCTTGCCTGCAGCCCAAACAGTGACTGTGAGTCAGGGAAGCCAGACAGAAGCAGAAAGTGCAGCGGCCAAGAAGGCAGAAGCAGACGGGGCTGGTCAGCAGAACGTGGGCATGAACCTGACACGGACAGCTACGCCTGCTCCCAGCCAGACCCTTATTAGCTCAGGTAAGCCGTCACCTCTCACAATAACGTCATTGTTCTCTCAGAACTTGTTTGCAGTCTTCAGAGTACCTTTCTTTGCCATTTTGCCTGCTTCTCTCGGTCCCAGAGTAGGGGAAGGAAAGAAAATCCCATCGGTCTTGATCATATTAGTCCAGGGAGAGAAGAGGACAGGTAACAGAGGTAGGCAGCAATCGGTTTACAGATTGCTTTGTCCGCTTCTTCCCAGGCCCTGAGTTTGTTAATTTTCCCACCCCACCCCTTCGTTCACCCAGTTCTTACTGAATCGCCTACTGTGTTGTAGGAGGTGTTAGGGATGCAATCTTTGACAAACGGATTCCTTGTCCTCATGGAGCTTACGATTTAGCGTAAGGGATGACTTCTGTCTTCGCTCTGTTCGGTGATGATGAGTCGGACCAGGGTAGAGCGGGGACGGTGTAAGTGCCTTAGAGCACTTAGGACTCGCAGATGGAGCCACGGTCTAATCTAGTCAACTTGTGATCATCGGTATCAACGATAAGGATAAAAAAGAGTAATAATAACCCCAAATGGTTTGTAGTTGCTTTTAGACTGCGGTTCCGTATACTTAGATGTGTGCACCTTGCTTGGTAATGTTTTACCTGCCTTTCCTCTAGCGCTTTAGTTGTTGCTATATTTGGATGATTTACTTACAAAAAGTGAAGAGTTAATCATCGGTTGTACTACTACCTCGTCTTTACATACTGTAGCACTCTATTTCCTAAGTGCTTTCATCTCACATACGCTCTCTGGACAATCTGGGAGAGTAGGGAGTGGGGGAGATTGTCGGCTCCACCTGCAGTGGAGGAAACTGGGTTAAGGCCGGGCCTACAGCAGCTGACTCTTAAGACTTCTCGTAGGTGGTGACCTAAACCGATGAGTCTGAAAAACCGCGGCATTCACGGGAAGATGTTGGAATCTTTACCTCTGTGAACATTTATTCTCTCAGTGACCATTAAGTCTTTCTCATGTGCTGGGCACTGGGCTGGGTTTTAGGGATGTAAAAATGAATAAAGCAGGGACTCAGCCCTTGAAGAACTCAGTCTAACCATACGGGAGATGGGCCAGCCATTCTCCTTTGCTGGGTCAAACTGATAGGATTTTGTATAGCAAAGTAAATGAAAGTGAGATGGCTGCAAGAAATTACTGAGGCCCGTGAAATGATTGGGCAAGGGACTTCTTCCCTTGAGGTCCTTAATTATGGAGAGAGATAGTTGCTAATGTCTGACTCAGAGGAAAGTATGAATGAAATGAGCTCTCGGGTCCTTCCAGGTTAGATTTCCATTCACTGTGTGATACCAAAGCTACGTACACCGTGGAAAGGTGATTTCACTTTTATTTGTAACGATGATGATTTTCCGCCCTCCTTTGTTCCGTCCTGGGCTTACTGCCGTAGCCACCTACACGCAGATCCAGCCCCATTCCCTGATTCAGCAACAGCAGCAGATCCACCTCCAGCAGAAACAGGTGGTAATCCAGCAGCAGATTGCCATCCACCACCAGCAGCAGTTCCAGCACCGGCAGTCCCAGCTCCTCCACACAGCCACACACCTCCAGCTGGCCCAGCAGCAGCAGCAACAGCAGCAGCAGCAGCCGCCGCCCCCGCCGCCCCCGCCGCCAGCCACCACCCTCACTGCCCCTCAGCCACCGCAGGTCCCACCCACTCAGCAGGTCCCACCTTCCCAGTCCCAGCAGCAAGCCCAGACCCTGGTCGTTCAACCCATGCTTCAGTCTTCACCCTTGTCCCTCCCACCCGACCCAACCCCCAAGCCACCCATCCCCATCCAGTCCAAACCACCTGTGGCACCTATCAAGCCTCCTCAGTTAGGAGCTGCTAAGATGTCAGCTACCCAGCAACCACCACCCCACATCCCTGTGCAAGTTGTGGGCACCCGACAGCCGGGGACGGCACAGGCGCAGGCTTTGGGGTTGGCACAGCTGGCGGCTGCCGTACCTACTTCCCGGGGGATGCCCAGTACTGTGCAGCCCGGTCAGGCCCACTTGGCCTCCTCACCACCTTCATCCCAGGCTCCTGGGGCGCTGCAAGAGTGCCCTCCCACGTTGGCCTCGGGGATGAGCCTGGCTCCCGTGCAGGGGACGGCCCATGTGGTAAAGGGTGGGGCTACGACTTCCTCACCTGTCGTGGCCCAGGTACCTGCTGCCTTCTACATGCAGTCTGTGCACCTGCCGGTGAGTGACGGCTGATGGTTTTGAGGGCACGGTCACCCTTGAGTAGACCTGGGGCTCAGTGGACATGGAGTGTAACTTAGGAGGAGAGTAAAGAGTTGGGAAGGTTGAGATACTGATATTTATCATTTTACCTTCTTTACTTCCTTAGAAGCCCCATCTCCAAATACAGCCATACTGGGGTTAGGACTTAGGATTTGGGAGGGGAGGGGACCACAAATATTCAGTCCATAACAATTACATAATTAATGTGTGTGAGTGAGTGAGGGAGCATGTGTGAGCGTGTGAAAATGGTATTGCATCAGCTCCTCTGTTAATCATTGCATTGTTTTGTCTGTGACAACTATTTGTTACAAACTGTAAAACTGAAAAGATACTAGTATGTGCTGCTTTTGTAAGAGAAACTTTGATGAAAGGTAGATACTGGTATTTATTTGTTCCTTTTGTAGGAGAGAGACATTAATGTATATAAAAATCTATACTTCATACTCCTAAATTTGCTACTGAAATCATTCTGGGCTTTTGGATTTGTGCTGAGTTAAATCAAGATAGCCTTAATCACGTTAAATCGGTCTTTAGAAAAACAGTGGTTCTCGGTTGGGCCATAATGAATCCAGGATCCTGAGGTGTAGGTCAGGACTAAATGTGACATTTTCTTTTGTCCTGATGTAGAAGATATGCTTCTTGGGAGAGACCGGGAATTTTAGTGTACCACGGGAAGTACACTAAATTGGGAAATCTGGAACTAAGAACATTTTCACTGATAGTATGGGAGTCATTGAGGTTCCTTATTATCCTTCACTCACAAATCTTGGTTTCTTTCCTGTTCTTCACTTTATAGAGCAAACCCCAGACACTGGCTGTGAAACGCAAGGCAGAGTCTGAGGAGGAGAGAGACGATGTCGCGACATTGGGTTCAATGCTTCCAGCCACGGCATCTCCAGTAGCTGACAGCCCAAAGGCCATGGAGGAGAAGAGCAGTCTTGGAGGTGAGTAACCGACTTCCGCAGTGCTGTTGGAGTGCAGAGATTAGAGACCTGTTCTGAGTGAGCTCAAAGCTAAATATGGCTCCGTAGAAGACGGGCCTGAACTTGGTGGACTAATGCGTAGACCCAAACACAGGGACGCCAGGGTGAATGGTCAAAGGTGAACATGTACCACTGTGGAGGACCGGACCGGCTTGGCTAATCGATGGATCAGTTGCGGCACCCCTATCTGTTCCTTAATCTGTTCCAGAGAAAGCGGAACCAGTGACTGGTGTGAATGCTAACCCTCCAAGCAGTGAACTAGTAGCCTTGGCTCCTGCCCCATCCGCACCCCCTCCTACACTAGCCATGGTGTCCAGACAGATGGGCGACTCAAAACCCCCACAGGCCATCGTGAAGCCCCAGATTCTCACCCACATCATTGAAGGCTTCGTTATCCAGGAAGGAGCAGAGCCTTTCCCGGTGAGGGCAGGGCCATAAGGTGGGACTTTCAAGTGGGGACTTGCCCTGATTTTATCTTTCCAAAGTCCACTAAAATCAAGTCTCAGAACTATTTAATTATTAGAGAATGGTTCAATTCTACTGTTTGTATGGTTAATTGTAAAGAAGGAAGGGAAGGGGGGAAGGAAAGAATTTGTGTAGACCAGCAAATGAAAATGTTGGGAAGAGGAGAAGGAAGAAGCTGTAATGTTTAGTTACACAAACTAGGCTGTATCATAATGAAGAAATTTGTGGTAGAGAAGTTAAGGGACTTTCTAGATACAGACGGGTTGCAGAACTAGGACTAGAACACAGGTATCTGCAACTCTGGAAGGAAAAAGGACAAGATAGGGAGCCAAGGTAGGAACCTGTTTTCCAGTGGCTCATCTGAAAAGAGCGTTAGGGCCTCTTGACTGCCACGTTGAAAAATGTTTCTCTAAACCAGACTTGGCCATTAACTCTGAGAACCAGGCAAAGACATGGCAGTGAGAAATACTGGGGAAAGTTCTAGAGAAGCAGAAAGGAATTCGGCTAACTTAACTGTAAACTTTTTCTGGCACAGGTGGGTTGTTCTCAGTTACTGAAAGAGTCTGAGAAGCCACTACAGACTGGCCTCCCGACAGGGCTGAATGAGAATCAGTCAGGGGGACCCTTGGGAGGGGACAGCCCATCTGCTGGTAAGTATTTATTTGGAGACCCGTCTGGGGAAGGAGGCTCAGGGAGCTGTGTTTGAGGACTCAGTGTAAAATGGTAATTATTTAAAGTGGGGGTTATACAAAGTCCATCCATACACAGGAACTGTATTAGATATCAGAATGTATAGAATCACACAAAAGGAGTTCCCTAGAGGATTGGGGTAATTTTATCAGGCTAATCTGAATCTTATTTACTGATTTACTGTAAGGAAGGATGTATCTTTTAAAAGATGATCTAAAATAGGATATTTCTTAATTTCCATTTCTCCTTATTCTAGGTTTTATAATCTATGTTAAGGACTCTTGTTTACATTTGTCCCACTGCTTTTGTAAACTTTTGTTGGGAGAGGGATCCTGTATCTTTCTAGTTAGTTATTAGTTCCTCTCTCCTATTCTGAAATGTAGTCTTGTCTGCAGTCTGAGAGTATGAATTGAGATAAAGTTAGTCATCGAAAATGGAAACCAGTCTAGTTTGTCAGGAAGACCATGTTTTTGAGACGTGTCTTTATAGTTTTGGATTCTGAACTTTGTCTTAGAGATTCCGAATTAGGTTGTGTAGGTCTGTGGGGGCCAACCCTCAGTAATTAGTCAGCTGTGGGCCTAACGATGGCCCGAGCGGCAGCAGAACCAGGGAGGAGTCTCCAGGGATGCCTTGTTTTCCAGAGCTAGATAAGAAGGCGAATCTGCTGAAGTGTGAGTACTGCGGGAAGTATGCTCCTGCCGAGCAGTTTCGCGGCTCCAAGAGGTTCTGCTCAATGACGTGCGCTAAGAGGTACACCGGTTCCTCCATCTAACAGTGGGCCCCTTCCCTAGGATCGCTGCACAGCTCATGTTTCATGTCGTCTTCGCTTTCGTGTTCTTCCCCAAGTCGGTTCTTAAAATACCAGTTCCCACACAGCGCAGCTAGCCAGGTGGGCTTCTCTAGTGCCGCTGACATCCCGTACACGCCCCGACTTGTAGGTATAACGTGAGCTGTAGTCACCAGTTCCGGCTGAAGAGGAAAAAGATGAAAGAGTTCCAAGAAGCCAACTATGCTCGCGTTCGTCGGCGTGGACCCCGCCGTAGCTCCTCTGACATCGCCCGTGCCAAGATCCAGGGCAAGCGCCACCGGGTGAGCTTCCGTTGCACAGCCAGCTGCTTTTAAAATGGTCCCTTTTCCTTCCTCTTTCCTTTGCCCAGGTAAAGAGTATGAGACCAGAACTGAGTTTTGTATTGATGGCATTACTCCAGATTCCAAGAGATCCTGACTCCTTGTCTCCTCACCTGATGGCTGGTTCCTGTATCCGTTAATTATTACATTAGACAAAAGCTAGATCGATTGTTGGAAGAAGGGGAGAATCAAGAAACTGGTAGTTTATACTTAAAAGTTACTTGAGAGTAGACTAGTGACTCCGGGCATTTGCAAACGAAGTAGTTTCTTCACTGTAATCCTAGTTTTTCCTCTATGCCCAATATTAACCCAGAAGGGGTGAGGGGCGAGGGAAAGAAACCTCCTGACACTTATTCATGACGTCACTGCTTTGTGACGTTCTCCATAGGGTCAAGAGGACTCTAGCCGGGGTTCAGATAATTCCAGTTATGATGAAGCACTCTCTCCAACATCTCCTGGGCCTTTATCTGTGAGAACTGGGCATGGAGAACGTGACCTGGGGAACCCCAATACAGCGCCACCAACACCGGAATTACATGGCATCAACCCCGTGTTCCTGTCCAGCAATCCCAGCCGCTGGAGTGTAGAAGAGGTGTATGAGTTTATCGCTTCTCTACAAGGTAGGAGGGCCTATCCAGTAGAACCCAGATCACATCCAGTTTTACTTTTCTTTAGGTTATCCCACGTGGGCCTCTGACAGGGAACAGAACTGACTTAAGCAATAGGTACTTAAGTGTGGTATGACGAAGGCTCCATTCTTCCTATTGGCCACAGCCTGGTCCTTAATTCCCTTTTGTGCTGACGGTCCTCTACCGTGTCAGCAGTCTTGCAGTGTTTGATTTTCACTTTTGTATTTCTTACCAATAATTTTTAGATGTGTTTTTATATGTGATTTTGTGATAGCTGTCAAGGGGTTAGGAAAGTAGGGGCCATTGTTACCGCCCCCTTCCAGGCAGAACTATTTATAAGCTATTCTTGACGAAGGATGGTTTTCTCCAGGAAGAAAATCACCTTACCCTTTTTGCCATTTGTCTGAATTCTGGGCCCTTAAACAAAAATGTCAAAAAGGCTCTGAACTTGCTAGCGTAAAAGAAAACATACGATTTTGCTCCTTCCCTTTTCTCCCTCAAGCTATTTGAATGAAGTTAGTTCTGTGATTGAATGACTTTGTTGTTCTTCCTTTCTCTTGGCTTTTTTAAATAGCCAGTTTCTCTGTCTGGTTTCCTTTTACTTCCAAAGCTTGTCACCTCACACTATTGCGTTCCTGAATTTAGGATGAGTACTTTGGGATTAAGCACTGCTGGCTTCCCCCTCCTGCCCTCTGGTGCCACCGCGTAGTTTCTCATATGTATTCCCACCACTTCCCTCTAGGCTGCCAAGAGATTGCAGAGGAGTTTCGTTCCCAGGAGATTGATGGACAGGCCCTCTTATTACTTAAAGAGGAACATCTTATGAGTGCCATGAACATCAAGCTGGGCCCTGCCCTGAAGATCTGCGCCAAGATAAACGTGCTCAAGGAGACCTAAGGTGGCCCTCTTGCACAAACGAGCCTAAGGCAGACACTCTCCACCGTCCAGGTTATAACCTGGTACCAGCAGACTTTACAGGGAAGAAAGAGCTGTTCCAATTACGTAAATCTTCTGTAGAGGGGATTACTGAGACAGGGAAGAAAAGTGCAAGAATTGGTTGCTGGTGCTACATTGCGGCAGCTGTGACATTTTCTCTGGTTCTACCTTATTTTTTTAAAATTACAGTTCTCACTTTTCTCACCTACCCTAATCCAATCTTCATAAAAGAGGCAGTCTAGAGAACTAGGACTGCTCAGCCTTATCCTGGAGTGGAGTATCTAGCCAGGGTCTCAGTTCTCCAAGAGGAATAGACAGTACGGTAAGGTAAGGAAGCGGGTGGGACGTAGGTGTGCCTCCACAATGGGAGAGGTAGGGTTTTTCTAGCTTGTGTGACACAAGTAGCGACATCTGGTACTCACTCTCTTCCTTGCGGATTGCCCAACTGTGGCTGTGGCCCAGAGTTTTCTTTGTTGTCACTCCCTTAGTATCGAACGTTTTCTCCTGCATCCATGGCAGGGCCACCTGCCGGTGCAGAGACTTGGTTGGCGTCATTCTGATGTGCGGCAGGGGCCAAAAGGTGTGTGGTACACACGTGGCTGTCATTCTTTCTGCACCCCCTGCTCCCTTCAGTTTCCCTGTTGTGTCTCCTACCCTGCCTTTCTTTTCAATTCCAACTCTGCTCTGTCCTATAGCTTTATTAAAACGGCAGTGTGTGGGGCTGAGGTCAGGAGTATAAGTTTACCTGCCTTAGGCGCTATTCCTTATACAACAAAAATATTAAATATTTTTTTCCTCCTCAGTAAAAGGATAAAAATTGGTCTCAGTTGTCTCTTACTCCATTCCAGTGTCTCTACCCTCTTCTTTCATACAAAAGACTAGGGCAACTTGTTTGTTTGTTTTTTTAATCTTTTAAATGTTTTTATACAAAAAATGTAGTTTTTTCCTTTTTTTTTTTTGCATTTTTAAAACACCAGTGTGGGGGAGGGATGCAAACAACTAACAAAAAAGATGCTTTTATAACATTATTTTCCCTGTTTAGAAAGAAGAAAAGAAAATCATTCCAATAGTATTTAAAAGTCCAAAGATGAAATAATTTCATTTTCTTCCCTAAAGGCTATTAAAAGCCCCTGCCTATTGATTCCATCCTCCTGTGTCCAGTGGAGCCATGTTACTCTTCAACGGCCCAGGTTCACTATTAAAGACAGACTGGGCCAGGCTTCTGGGCACATGGCCTAAACAAAAAAGTGGAAGCATCAGAGGATTCAAAATCTCTCCCCACAGAACGCTGTGGGCAAGAAGATACTTCCCTGAGCCAGAAGGGACAGGTGCAGCAGCATTCCACACCCAGAGCACAGGATGGCAAAGCCCTAGATGTCCCACCTCTGCTTTCATTCCCTTTCCAGAAGATTTGCGGGGGGAGAGGGGGTGTAAGAGGGGAAGTCGACATGCCTGTGAAGAAAGTGCAACATATTTAGAAATACTGGTAGAGGGAAACAGCTTAGAAGAAAAGCTTTGCCAGCTTTTACTGCAAGTGGGAGAAGAAAGCCACTGAGGAGATCCCACTACAGGTAAATAGACTTCCTTTTCTGGAACCTCTGTAGCACAGGAGGTCCGATTCCCTTTCCCTTTCCCAAGGACTAGACTTCTGGATAAGGCATTTTGGCCACATATGGACCAATGACCACACCAATGACCACGAGCCCACAATCCAGGGCCCAGTTCCGGCCAAAAGGTCACTCCAATGCCAACAACTGATGTGATGGTGTTTTATAATCCTCTAAGTGGGAAATTAAACATTTCCCCCGTCCTAATCCCAGAGGCGGGAGAAGCAAGTCTGCAACATCTCCAGGCTCAGACCAAATGGCAATACTTGGAATGCAACCAAGTAATCACCACAGAGTAGTTCCAAGCAGCAAGAAATTACATCCAGATTCTCATGGAGACTACTGTAGGGTACAGAGTAACAGCATGAAAGCAATCAAACCTTGTATAAATAATATTTCTTGGCCTTTTTTTTTTTTTTAATTAAAGAAATCCAGTGTCTCAAAAACTTGTGAAAATGTGTTTAAAAAAGTCAGGGAGCCTGCCACACTTTTTTGCTCACTGTAACTATCCTACTTGTACCTTCTGATACCAAGAGATAGTGTAATAGCCTCTTCTGCACAGGCCCTATTATTTTATCTGTCCCACAACTGTACCTCTCTAGAGGAAAAAGAAAATAGGGAACGAAGGGAAGGCATTTCTACTAGTGAGAAAATGCAAATCAAAAGCAAACTGGAAAGCAAGAGCAATTTAGTTAAGGGTGGGATGAGAGACTGGAGTGGAGACTGCTTAAGAAATCTGGCTGCGTATGCTTTGGTTTGGGGGACTGAAGAAGCAGCTGGGCATTTAAAGTGCAATCACATTGGTAATAAATGGTCATCCCTTTCTTCTGACTCCTCCCCCAGCTGATCATCTCCCACACCACGATATGCAGCAGGCACATTGCGGGGTTTAGAACGGCACACAAAGTCACAACCATCCTGTAGAGAGAAGCAAAGGAAGGAAATGATAATATGGAATCACCAACTTTGAGGATGAGGCAAAATATACCTATGGTCCAAGAATATGGCAAGAACTAGGTTTCTTCAAGGATAATGAAGATAAAATCCAGGAGCTCTAAGGACCAGCCTAAATTGAATTTATGGCTAATGGGAGAAAAATTCTAATTAGGTCTTACTTTCTCCCCATACAGGTCCCTTAACAGCTTTATCAGATTCCTCAATTTAAGCAACAATGTTGCTCTTCTAGCCAAGTCTTTAGCAAGGCCAGACACTAAGATGCTATGCTATTTGTTACTTTGTACTAGGGCCAACAAGTACTTTGTACTTGGTTTGCTGGGACTTCCATGGGTTTAGCACCCAAAGTTCTATGTCCCTGGAAATCCCTTAGTCTGGGTAAACCAGGATGGCTGGTCACTCATCCTTCCCCACAGGCTACAGACTCAGCCAGCAGTCCTGTTACTTACTGCTACCAGGTTGCCAAGATCTTGCCAGAAGGCTAAGTGGGGAAACTGCTCCATTCCCTTGGCTCCCACCACCAGTCGCTGGTATAGGAATCCCCCAATGATATAGACCGCGACCAGTGATGCAAACCTATTGAGGAAGAAAGACATCTCTACTTAAACACCAAAGAATAGCACAACTCTGATAACAGAGATAATCTTTATATTCATTAGTGGTTTCCTAGTCTGTATTCTACAAAAACGGAAAAAATAAAACCACCCAAAACAGGGAGGGTACCTCATTTAGAAAACCAATTAGAACACTGTCTAAACGCAAAGGCTCAGACAAAAATACGACCTAGTGACTCTGACCTATAGCCAAGAATAGGCACTATTAGTTGTACAGTTCCATTTCTCCAAAAGTTTTTATAATCTAATGGGACAGTATTAAAAATGTCCAGTCCTCCAGTAGTGGGACATAAAGCATTTCCAAATGCAAATATTTATTAGGGGTGAAACGTATATCTAATTTTTTTAAACTGCACAGAGTTTAAAGAGGATTCTCACACAAAGTTCTCCCCTTCCGATTATAGTATAGTGCGTGCACACACACAATGTTTTTAAGTATCACCAAGTAATTGAGTTTAAGAAAAAAAAAAAAAGGTTTGGATTGATAAAGCACTCACGTGACTAGTAAGATAGAACCCACACTGAGGTGAGAGATCTCTGGGGAACAGGCCAGGCTGCTATCCATCTCAAAGAGGTAGAAACAATCTTGCACTTTGCCTCGCTCCTCAGTCACAGGGTTAAAATTGTCCTAATGATGAAAGGACAGAACACAACCCTTACGTGGTAAACTGTTTCCTTTTGACTCTTATTTAGAAAGAACCCACAAGCTAAAAAACATTTGCTTTCTCCTGGTTCAATCACTTTTTTTCCACGTATGATGGAAGCCAGGTGTCTGTGACACAGGGAAAAACTGAACTTCTAGTCTTCTCTTATCCATCCTGATGTTTCTTGTCCCCTCCGGAAATTCTCTCCCACCTCAGGTCAGCCCTCTCATCTGCTCTCTAGGCTCGTGGCCCCGGGATGCCTTACCGCTAGTGTGTGCCGACTGCAGGAGATCATCACCACGGCGCGACGCTGCTCCATGCCACAGTGATTGTCATATTCGTCACCCCCTTTATAGATCAGCATGATCCAGTTACCTGAGGAAGGACAAGGAAAATGCGCTCTGGGGCGGGGGGAAACGCAGAGCCGGCCTGGGTGCAATTCCTGAGGACTGAGGTGTTCAGTGAAATTGCTTTTAGTTAAAATAATCTGTATCGATGTGAGCTCTGCATACCGGCAACACCAAGCTAAAACCTGCTTCTTTACGGCAGCTCTGTGTTCCCTTAAGACAACTAAGAATCAGATTTATGTAAGAATAATCTGAATTTTCCACATTAAAGGCAGGCAACCGATAGTGAAAAACAACGAGGACCCATACTTTGACACTGATTCGAATTTCCTGAACACCTGCTAACGTCAAAAGAAGAGGTTCCATAAGTCTTAGATGGCAGGGGAAAACCTAAGATTTAAAATTAGCCACAGATAAATGCAAGGTGGGTGATTTTTAAGATCGGGAGCCATTTTTTCTTTAATATTTATGGCATCCAAATTTCTTTTGCAAAATATTCTTTGATTTATCACTCACGTGAGGAGAATAAGATAAACGTTCTGCTTCTAATCTTGCACATGAAGAGACACAAGAAGATGAAATGAGTTTTCAAAGTCACAGGACAAGTAAACCCGAGCTGGGTCAAAAATCTAGTCTTCCAACCCCTATCCCCAAACTCTTGATGTTATTTTTCATTATACTATTGATACAAACAAATATCTGCACTGGAAAATACAGTTATCTGCTTAAGGGAGGGAATTCGACCACAGGGGCTCACGTAGTTCCTTCCAGAAATATGGTTTTATGACTTTTGAGCAACTAATCACCATAGCACAAGTTGGCTGGGGAAGTTTTTGTAGACTGGTTTGCAAAAAAGCTTAATCTCTGAAAATGTAACTGGCAAAACTGGACTAATTTGATGAGAAATGGTCGTTGTTGGCATTTTCCAGCCTGGTATGAAAAACACATTAAGCTACAGAATCCCAGCTGGAGTCTTCCTTATGCATGAGCTTTTCATTAACTTTAAAACAAACACATAAAGGTCCCGAGCCATGGCTCCAGAGGAGCTGTGCAAGTACGTATCTTGTGGTTTATAGTCTCACGTGAGCTGAAGCATGTGTACCATACGATACCCTGAAGAGAATGGAAAAGGCTGCCACAGAATTGGCAGAGGGATCGACTAGGGATCAATTAATCCACGGGGGAGAGTCTTACTTCCATTGAAGATGTGAGTCTCGTTGAGTCTCCCTACCACTGTCTCCTTCCCGTTACTTTTGTTGATCTGCACCAGGCCTGCCCCGGAGGTGCGGTTGCCAGCTTCCCGGCACACCCTGAACACGTAGATATAGGTGTCTGGGCCCTGGCCCGCAGTGCTCTCAAAGCTGTAAGGAGAAGGGAGGAGAAAGAAGGAAGAGAAGAGTTACTGGCTATTAGCCCTAGGACAAGCAGCCTCTCCTAAAGCTGCCTTCCCACCCTCCCACCTCCCTACCCCGCCTCCAAGTGTGCTCAGTTTATTTATCTGACGTCACAACTAAATGTGCTAGTGAGTATTTGTTGATCATGAGACAGCCACGTAATAGTGAATAATTTATTTGTCGAATGAGACAATCCTAATTGTTGATGGTGACTGATTAAAACACAACATCCAGGGGCGCCTGGGTGGCACAGCGGTTAAGCATCTGCCTTCAGCTCAGGGCATGATCCCGGCGTTATGGGATCGAGCCCCATATCAGGCTCCTCCGCCATGAGTCTGCTTCTTCCTCTCCCACTCCCGCTGCTTGTGTTCCCTCTCTCTCTGGCTGTCTCTATCTCTATCTCTGTCGAATAAATAAATAAAATCTTAAAAAAAAAAAAAAACAACACAACATCCAAGACAGCTAGATATTCTAGAATACCTGTTCTAGACTATGCTGAAGTGTCAGCTGCTACTTCCCTGTGAATCAGGATCTATGTTCATGGGAAGTATCCCAGCCATGGTCCCTTGTTCCTTGAAAATCATCTTCAGATTTATATACCTGAAGATTCCCGACACTTACGATGTGCACAGGCCTCACTTCTAAAGTCCTATTAAATGGAACTAGCAAATAATGCTTTTTAATTCCTACAAGCTGGATCCAGTCTTGAAAACAGCTACTCTTCTGCATAAGAGAATTACACATTGCTACTAAAAACTGGGCGGAGAATTTGCTCTATAGCATTAAAAAAAAACAAGGGGGTGCCTGGGTGGCTCAGTAGGCTAGGCGTCCGACTCTTATTTTCTCAAGCCCTTCAAAGCTCTTCTCATTTACCTTTTGTTATACAGTGGTTGCAGCCTCTTCAGTAGAGCCAACTCTTTCTCGGACTCTCGACCTTTTTCTCCCACCAGGTCGCAGGTTTTTTCTTCCGTCTGCCAGGATTCTCTTATTGCCACAGCTAGGAGCAGTGGCAGGAGCAGCCCAGTCCTCCAGCAGCTGTAGAAGGGGAACATCCTTTTGGGAGAGGGTGTGGGTGTTGAAGAAGCAGAGAAAGACCAGGAGAGGGGGGAAAGAGACAAAGCACACAAATGTGTAATTTTTACAGTTTTATCTTCCACCCATCGCTTATTTTACACTAGTCAGTTTTCCTCATTATCACGAAGTTGGGTTTTATTTTCTTGTGTCTACTTCAAGCTTTTAGCTTTCACCCATTATTTTTCCCCTGTCCTTTAATATTCAGAATAGGATTCTTAATCTTTAGGTTTCTCTTTTTCTTTTGAGAGACTGCAAGCATCTTTACTGTTTTGTTAAAAGTCAGAGTGCAATATCTCATATTTATTTACTTATTTCTCTTTAAAGATTTGATGTATTTATTTGGGAGAGAGTGAAAGCGAGACAGATCACAGAGTTCCAGAGAGGGACAAGCAGACTTGCCATCAAGCAGAGAGCCTAATGTGGGGCTCGATTCCAGGACCCTTGGGATCATGACCCAAGCCGGAGGCAGTCGCTTAACCGACTGAGCCACCCAGGCACCCCGCAATATCTCACATTTAAAGTTTAATACTAGCTCATAAAAACTGCTTCAACCTGTGATTCTTCCTTAGATAACACTCAAATTATAACTTAACACTTGATAAAGTCTATTTGAAAGTTACTGAGAAAGACGTAAAATAGGGAAAGGGACTTCAGTACTTTGGGTCCTAACTTCATCCAACACCCTTTGTTCATATTCACCGTAAGAAAGAGGACTAGAGATAAACACAGCCATTGCATCTAAAAGTTGACATTTATCTACTTTAATGGCACATCTCTGAAAACACATGCAATCATTCAAATTACAGGAAGAAGAAAATCCACTAGGTCGAAGTGAGTGAAGATGTCTTCCAAAACCCACCTCAGGCTCTACATGTCACAAATCTGAAGAGTTTCTAAATTACCAGTAAGCAGAGCTGTCTTTGTACACTCTTAACTGGTGACCATTCTTGGGAATCACTAAATCACTTTCCAATTCACCTGTTCCTTGTCCTGCTCTAGGAATGGAGACACTCGGCTCCATTTCCCAAACTCACTTTCTCTTCTCTGATCATTCATCTTCACGCCCAGGACATACCGATATACCCTTGCAAAAGACTTCACCCTGCTGTCCGTTAGTTAATGATCCTCCAGGCCATTGCAACTTGTTACTTTCATAACAGTGTCATGTTATCATACAAAGATTTAATTCTTCCAAACTTTTCTCACTTGTAATAACACGCTTCCAGACTACGAGCCTAGACTTTGGTTTCTACTCTGTAAAGTCCTCTAATTCTTTTTCAGGCTGGTTCATCAACTCCTGTGCATTTCTAGAACATAAAACTAGGCAGAGCTTAATGGGGACTAGTAAGTTTAAAGATAGGAAAATGGAAACTCTGAGCCCTGGCTGACTTTTCTCCACTCCCCTAAACAAACTTATATTTGACCTTCTGTTTTCCACACTCCACTAAGGCAACAAAGGCTTGGGAAGTTGGTCTCCCTGACTTTGTGTATTTCTTACTTACTTTCTTTTTTTGGGTAAGATTTTATGTATTTATTTGAGAGAGAGAGAGAGAGAGCGAGAGAGCACGCGCGCATGTGCAGGAGCATGGGGAGGGGCAGAGGGAGAAGCAGGGAGCCCTGTTGAGCAGGGAGCCTGACCTGGGGCCCGATCCCAGTTCTGGGATCATGACTTGAGCCGAAGACAGATGCTTAACCAACTGAGCCACCCAGGCGCCCTGACTTTGTGTATTTCCAAAATCAACTCACTATGGCAGTATTTATAAAGCGTTTCCGTAGAATAATTATCACCAGTCATAAAGTCTGAGGCCCCCATAAACACATTTAAAGCACTAATAGGAAACTTAATAGAGTGCTTGCCTTTTACTCTTAAAAGCACTTAACACGCATTAACTAATTAATCCTTACAAAAACCCTACACAGTAAATACAATTATCGCCCTTATTTTACAGATGAGAAAACGGAGACACAGCCAGTGGAGTGACCTAGAAAGTCTGGCTCCAGAGCTCATGGTCTATACTTAACCACTGCATGTGTATCCCCTTTCACATTAATTTTTTGGGGCTCAGACTACGCAGCCAAAGCCTTGCTTTCTTTTTGACAAAGCAGGAGGAAGTGACTCCTCACACAGTTCACTGAATAGGAGGTGGAATAAAGAACTCAAACCTCAAACTCCTACCTTCCCTAAATTAACTCATTGCTCAACACACTATGTGACCAGTAGCGTTCCTAAAAAAATAAGACATTCCTTTTATTAGACTGATTTAACATGCCATGCTCCTTATATTCTCTCAGGATCTAATTTAAGATTTCAACATTCTGGACTTTCAAGCTTCTTCCCCCCAGGACCGGTTTTCTGGAGGGGATGCTCACACAGTAGACTGGGTTCTTTGGCCTCAAAGTTAGTTCCTTATCCGTTAACAGTTGATGATTTCTTTTCCCAAATTAGAACAAAGAATCTTACAAAATTGGGATAGGACAAAGGGTTAAAGACCCTGCAGTCTGCATTAGTGGAGCTGAACTATCTTTCATGTGCTTATTGGTTCAAGAAGTTAGGATGAGAATCAACTTATACTCTTCTCTCTTTTCTGCTTAAGGTTTTTCTGTTTGAGCTGCTTCTCTTTGATTTGGTGGCAAATGCTCTAAGTGCTTTATCTAGATTATGTTTGTTAATCTTCACAGCCCAGAAAAGTAAGTATAATTTCTCTCATTTTACAGATGAGGAAACTGATGCTTACAGAGGTTAAATTATTTGCCCTAGGTTATACAAGTATTAAACATGTATGAAGTTGGTGGGGCAACTTGGATGATTCATGGCATTAAGCTATTTTCTGGAAAACTTGTGATAAATACAGGGGTGCAAAAATTTATTAGGGAGAGTATGAAACCCAAAGGCTGTGTAGTTCCCTTTTAATGTGCTACAATTAGAGCCTCAAGATGCAATAGTTTGTCTAGACACTTTGGAAATAAAGGGCAGGACTTTAAGATTTTGAAAAATCCCCTTCAATTTTCTTTTTCTAGAACAGATCTATTTTGGTAAAGCTAAACAATCATCTTCAATGGGATGACCAATGACTAAGCCAGGAATTGGGAAGCAGTTCACATCACTGGGCATCTGTAGCACTCTTTCCCACCCCTCAAGACTAGCCATGGGCATTTTCCATTTTTCAGTGCAATTTCTACTTTCTGCTGTCTGGCTCATTCCTGAGGTAGCGGCCCTTATCTCCTTTTCCCAGCAGCCTACCCTTTTAGAAGAGAAGCCCTACCTACCTAAACCGCCCAATGCTGAAGAGCCTTAGAGAAGTAGCTCTAGGTCCCATAGGCGGAAGCTCCCTACAAAGAGAAAACACTAGATAAGCCCTCTAAGTAGCTACTCCACACCATACACGCATGCCCTTCAAACTTCTTCCAGGGTTCTAGAAATTCTCATTCCGTCTAAGTCTCCGGATTTCCAACTGCCTACGGCCGTATCCTCTCCAAAGGATGCCACTTTACCTTCCTCCACGATGCAGGCCAAAAATTCCCTCTACAGGTATCCAGTAATACCTCAAACGACTCCATACCCAGGGTCCTTCCTTTCTCTGCCTTCCAAATACACGTCGATTCCCTCTCCGGTCTTGGTAGGTCCTTTCTCCCTCACTCCCTTCGGGACTCTGGAACCCCCGCCCTCATGCCACCGCCTCCATTCTGCCCTAGGACTCTTTAGCTGGAATTTTGGCTTAGAACCCTGGCCAAAGGAGACTTAGCGATCCCATCCCCTGTTACGGGTACCGAGGCGTGAGCGCTCTCCAGCTCCCCTCCTCCTCCACGCCCCTCATACTCACGTGTCACGGGCAAAGGGAGTAGCCAAGGCGCAGAATCCCCGGCTGAATACCTGTCTGGGGCTGGGAGACAGGGCCAGCGAGGAGCCAGCCACAGACCCCGGACCCAGAACTTGTGTCAAAGGCCAGCGTTCCCCAATGCGCCTCGCTGTGCTCCACTTCGGGAACCGGAAACAGGAAGCACCAGGCGTCCTCTGGGCAACTGCTCCTCCCACTAGACCCCGCGGCATGTGACCACAGAACCATTTCGCCCCTTTCCCCTTCCCGGTCCCCTGGCCGATCCCAGACGCTGATTGGCCAGGATCCTGGGCGTGTAGCTCCGCCCTTGTCCTATCAACTCCAATCACTATCGAGATTTTCAAGTTGAGTCCCACCTTTTTGGGTCGTCTTTCTACCAATGGGGTCCCAGAGTCCCGCCTCCCTGCTTCTCCGCTCGCGGAGTCACGCGCGGTCACGCGGGGTCACGCGCGGTCACGCGCCAGGCCCACTCCCCGGTAGGTCCCACTGAAGAGGGTACGCGAGGGCGGGCGGCGGAAGCGGAAGTATGGAAAGGGGGCTGTCGGCCAGGCCTCAGTGGGAGCTGTAGTTCTCACCCCAGGTCTCTTCGTCTCGGTACTTCCCCAGCTCGTTTGCCGCCTGCGAGAGGCGCTGTTTCGCCGTCTGCCGGCCCCGAGTCCCGTTGTCTCCAGGGTCGGTTCCTAGAGGATCGCGGACGGCGATAGTCGCGGTAGTGCTGGCTTTCTTAAGGACGTCTTTGTTTTTTATTTCCCTTCTACAGTTCAGTACGTTGGGGTCTGTTGTTACCGATACTGTTTTCGTTAACCTTGTCGTCCCGGTCATTTTGCGTAAAACAGTGCGACCAGTTCTGTTCGCCAGAGGTTTCGTGGCATTTTGAGTGATGAGCGCTTTGTAGCTAATTCTGTTCACTCCATCCTGTCCGCATTCTCGTGTCCTGGGGAAAGAGCAATTCACCTTTAGTCTTTGTGCCTTTGCCAGGATCCTCTGCGGTTTCCCTCAGGTGGGTCTTACTGGTCGCTGAAGTCCTTACTTACTTACTACTTGCTGAAGTCCTGCGCGTTCCTGGAACTTGGTTCAAATGCTATTGCTCCCGTGACTTTCTGCATGAACTCTTCGGAATGAAGAACTCCTTCCTCTAAATGCCCGCTTATTGACTCTACCTGGTTTTAGCCCGATTTCATTCTGCTTTGACTCCTACGTTGTTGTTGTTGTTGTTGTGTGTGTGTGTGTGTGTGTATACCCTACGTTGTTGTTGTTGTTGTTGTTGTTGTTGTTGTTGTGTGTGTGTGTATACCCTCTTTTCGCGGGTAGGGACTGGATTTTGTTTCGTCCTTCTCCTCACCAGAGCTAGTACAATGTTTTGAATTCAGTAATAATAGAAGCTAACACGTGCATAGTTCTGTGGCGCCGGCACTGTTTTAAGTGCTTTAAAGGAGTACTGATTCATTTAATCTTCGCACTAACCTTGAATTTTAAAGGTGATGGTGGCTAAGTAACTTACTCTGGGTCCCACAGCTATTAAGTTACGTTGTTAGTATTCAGGTTCCCTAATTTAGGTGTAAGTTAGTTATATACGCATATAGTCTTCAGAGTCCAGGCTCTCAAGCAATACTTTATGCTCACTGTATAGGATCCTGTATTTGTTTATTAATTGGTACATTCAGTTCAGCCAAGGTGGTTATCATGTTGGGTTGGGTTTGAATGTGTTCTCAAGAAAAAAAAAATAAAAGGTGAATTTCTTTTTTCTTTTCTTTAAAGATTTTATTTATTTGACAGAGAGAGACACAGCCAGCGAGAGAGGGAACACAAACAGGGGGAGTGGGAGAGGAAGAAGCAGGCTCCCAGCGGAAGAGCCTGACGTGGGGCTCGATCCCATAACGCCGGGATCACGCCCTGAGCCGAAGGCAGACGCTTAACGACTGAGCCACCCAGGCGCCCCAAAAGGTGAGTTTCTTTCTAATACTAAAAGTAATTTGTAATCAGGAAATACAGAGAACGATAAAACAAAAATCCATAAACCCACCAAGAGGTTGTGTATTTCCCTCAGGAATATGTTATCCGTTTCCTTTGTAAAAACATTTAATGTCATCAAATATTTTATATCACTAACTTTACAAATAAACTTTTTAATGGTTGCATGATATTTAGGTGCATGGATCGCTGCTTAAGCAATTCTATTAGAATTAGGTATTTTATCAATTCATTCAACAAATATTTACTGAGCAATTACACTGTTATAAAAAGACAGAAATCCCTTTTACGAGCTTTCATTCTAGAATTGATATTCATTTGTTGGTGAATTCAAATGTTAACTTCAGAAATCTTGCCTCTTGGTCATTGGTAGAGGGAAAGTAGGGTGCATGTTGGAAGTGGTGAAAGGTCCGGCAATGCAGTTGGCTAGGATGAATAGCTTATCTTACGTAGGAGTAAGAAGGAGGGAGAGACTTCCCTTTCCATCCACTTACAAATACCCTGGGTTACTTCCCTGTTTCTCAGGTTTCAGTGCCCATTGTGAAAACTGTCTGTGCCAGGGAAAAAAAATTGAAATTAGCAGAGGTTTTTGCCTTTCTGTTCTGTGTCTGTCTAGCTGTGTCGTTAACAAGGACACCCTCCACGTTATACCCACATCCCCTTCCACATACAGTTGCTCACTTTGTTTAGAAAGAAGTTCTGTGAATTTTGTCCTAAAATCAAATGCTGAGGATGCCTCCTGTTTAGTATAAGCAGAGGAAGGGAGGGTGCTTGAAAGATCTAGTCCCCCCCCCCACCTCATCCATGGAGGATATATTCCAAGACCCCTAGAAACCACGAACAGTACTGAACCCCATATATACTATATTTTTTTCCTTATACATGCATACCTATGATAAAACTTAATGTATAAGTGAGGCACAGTAAGAGATTAACAACAATAACTATAATAAAATAGAACAATTATAACAACACGTGAATATAGTCTCTGTTAAAATATCTAACTGTACTGTACTCACCGTCCTTGTGATGGTGTGAGATGATATGCCCCCATGATGAAACGAAGTGAGGTGAATGACGCAGGTATTGTGATTTAACGTTAGGCTGCTGTTGACAGATAAGTCAGGAGGAGGATCATCTGCTTCTGGGATGTGGTTGACCTTGAGTAACTGAAACCACAGAAAGCGAAACTGTGGGTTAGGGGAGACTACTGTATCCTGAATTCTTTCTTCAGTTTACTGCTTTGATAATTTTCCTGGGTCTGCTTTTTTGTTAACTCTGAGCTGGGAGCTTGGTTGGGAATGGCTTTTTAAATCTCTCAACAGCTTCTTTCTGTATGAGTTTTGTGTTGCAGGCTTTGCTCTGGTTTCACTGTCAAATCCTACCTGCTCACAATTTCTGATCTGCTTGGGGATCTTTTGAAATTTGTTTGGTAATTTCTTAATACTGTCATGGATGTATTCAATTTGCTATCTTGAACCGGACTTCGGTTTTGAATCTTTACTGATGCTTTCCTTTTAAAATGTTTAACATATTTCAAGGACTAAATCTATTTTTTGTTTTTGGTAATTTGCAATTTTAATATAATTTAACATTTTTAGAATAGATGCAAGAATAGTAAAAAGAACTCTTGTATTCACTTCACCTGGATTTGCCAGTGGTTTACAAGTTGGCCTATTTGCTTTATTAGTCTCCCCCCTCCCCGTCCACACACACACACACACACACACACACACACTAGTTTATTTTGAACGATTTGAATATGTTACTGTTAAGTACATTTGTGTGTATTTCCCAAGAATAAAGATATTCTCTTACCTTATCACAATTAGAAACTATAACATTGGTAGAATATTATTACCTAATCCATGGTCCATATTCAGATTGCATCAATTGTCCCAGTAAATATGCTTTATAATTATTTCTCATTCCCCAACCACGGAAGCCCAGCAAGAGTCATACATTGCAGTTAGTCGTCGTTTTTCTTTATCTTGTTTGTCCTTGAAATTTTGAAAAGTCCATGTCACTTAAGGTGTAGAATGTCTTTCATTTTGGGTTTGTCTGATATTTCCACGTGATTATATTTAGGTATGCATTTGTTGATAGGACTAAGAGAGAAGTGATGTGTCCTTATATGTCAGTCAGGATCCAGTTAGAAGACAGATACCACACCAGTGATTTTAAGGAAAAATTTAATATAGACTTGTTTTCTAGTAAAAAATAATTACTAAGAGGGAGTAAACAAGGACTCTGGGTGTTACAGAAATCACACAGAAATCACAACTACAAAATGTAGCTACTACCTCTGAGCTGAAGAAGCGTTAGCAAGGAAGCACCTTAGAAACTTGAAGGAAGGGCTCACTTCCCCAACCACAAGGTAGAGATTCAGACCTGTGAAGAGAGGGTGTAGTTCCTGCCACAGGAACATGCAGCCCACTGATGAGGTAACAGATAAATTGCTGGAGGGTGTGGGTTGATGTTGAACTGCCAGTGGGAGCCTCCTTTTGTCATTTTGACATGTCCCCATCATTTTTTGAGCAAATTCTTTACTTTTGGGTATACAGATGTTCATCTTGTATTTTAACTGCCCTAGAATCCGTCATCTCTCCAAGGGAGCCTGGTTCCTTTTAGTAGTGTTGTTGAGAAACCAAGGTCTGATTACAAGGTGTATTTGTTGCCACTTTTGGGTCACTGCTTTAGTGCCTCTCAGCAGAGTTAGGGAATCTATATATCCTTCCAAGAGTGAGAAACCAGGCTCCCATTATGCTCAATATATTTATACATTTGTTCACACATAAGAAAACACAGGAAGTAGTTTTATAACTGATAAACCATACCATTGTGTAAAGCAAGCCTACTAATTAGGGTTCAATTTTGTTTAAAGTTTTATTTTTTTTGTTGGTGAGGTAAAATTTATAAATAATGAAATGCACAACTCTTAAGTAGGCAGTTTAGTGATTCTTAACAATGCATCATAACCGTAACCACCCTCTAATCAAGATTTAGTAGATTTTCATCACCCAAGAACATTTCCTCATGTCCCTTTCTAGTCCTGTCTAGGATTTTCATTATAGTGTTGCATAGAAATGATAAAATTAGACATCCTTGCTTTGCTCCTGGGATAAACCATGCTTTGTCATGATGAATTGTCTCTCATATTTTTCTGAATTTGATTTGCTGATTTTTTTCAAAGATCTTGAGGTCTACATTCATGAGTGTTGGAGTCTAATTTTTTTTCTTTTTAAGATTTTATTTGTCAGGGAGATAGGGAGAGAGAGAGCACGAGAGAGCACAAGCAGGGGAGCTGCAGGCAGAGGAAGAAGCAGGCTCCCCGCTGAGCAGGGAGCCTGATGTAGGACTTGATCCCAGGACCCTGGGATCATGACCCGAGCTGAAGGCAGACGCTTAACCGACTGAGCCACCCAGGCGTCGCTAATTTTTTTTTTTCTTTTAATTCTTTGTCAGTTTGTTAACAGAGTCATGATGGCTGCCTAAAATAAGTTGGAGAGTATACTTTCATTTTCTATTTTCTGAAGGAATTGTGTTATTTATTCCTTGAAGTTTAATAGAATATGCTATTAAAGTTATCTGAGCATGAAGCTTTCTTAATGGGAAGGTTTGTATTAAATTTAGTTTCTTTAGTAGAGCTATTTAAGAATTTCTGTTTCTTCTTGCGTCAGTTGGTAAATTGTGTTTTTCTTTTCTTCTTTTTTTTAGGAATTATCCATACATTTCATTTATTTGAACTCTTTACAAATACAAAAAATTAAAAGTCAAATACATTTTCATTTGCTAATGTTAATTATCATTATGAGACATTATCCTATAAAATCTGTTATCTGTTTATATTCCCTACAGACTTTTTTTTTAATTCAATTAACGTATAATGTATTATTCGTTTCAGAGGTAGAAGTCATTGTTTCATCAGTCTTCTATAATACCCAGTGTTTTTCAAGGAATTTTTCCATTTTATCTAAATTGTTAAATTTATTGGCATACAGATATAATATTCCCTTATTATCCTTTTAAAGTCTTTAAAATCTGTAGTAATATACTCGCTTCATTCTCGATATTCATAATTTGTCTTCTGTCTTTGTTTCTTGGTAAATTTTGTTAGAAGTTTATCTGTCAATAATTTTATCAAATAACCAAATTTGTATTTGTTTATTTTGTTAATTTGTTTTATATATATTATGTAAGTATATAAGTGTATGTAATATAATAATAAAAATTTGTTAATTTTTCTATTGCTTGTGGTTAGTTTTAAATTTCTGACCCTTCTTCTGCTTGCTTTGTTTTTGTTTTTCTTTTTTGAGATTGTATTTATTTGACGGAAAGAGACACAGCAAGAGAGGGAACACAAGCAGGGAGAGTGGGAGAGGGAGAAGCAGGCTCCCCGCTGAGCAGGGAGCTAGATGTGGGGCTCAATCCCAGGACCCTGGGATTATGACCTGAGCTGAAGGCAGTTGCTTAACGACTGAGCCACCCAGGCACCCCTGCTCGCTTTGGTTTTAATTCGTTCTTCTTTTTGTACCTTCTTAAATTAGAAACAGATTGTTTATTTACAGATTTACTTAAAGATTATTCACTTAAAGCTCTAACATTCTCTCTAAGCTACTGTTTTAGCTTTGGTCTATACATTTTCATAATTATTTAGTTTTTTAAATAATTTCTAATTTTGTTTATTTCTTCTTTAACCTATGGATTATTTAGAGTGTGTGTGTGTGTGTGTGTGTGTGTGTGTGTTTTAGGTATACAAAAAGTCATGTTAATTATTGTAACAGAACTTAATTTTTTTGTTTTTCCACCTCTTTCTGATTATCTTTATTATTACATCAATGAAAAAAATCTCAGGTTAGTCCCAGTGGGTTTTTAACACCTCTCA
>NW_024425119.1:9108494-9181486 GCF_017311325.1 Ursus maritimus
AGTGCCTTTTTTTTTTTTAAGATTTTATTTATTTAATTAATTAATTAATTAATTAATTTATTTGCTGAGCAGGGAGCCCGATGTGGGGCTCGATCCCAGGACCCTGGGATCATGACCTGAGCCACCCAGGTACCCCTAACGCTTTTTTTCAAATTGAGATATAATTGACATGTAAGTTTTAGTTTTGAGTGTACAAGTAATGACTTGATATATGCATACATTTCAGAATGATTACCACAGTAAGTTTAGTCAGCATCCATCACCATAGTTACCAGATTTTTTTTTCTTGTAGTGAGAACTGTTAAGATCTACTGTCTTAGCAGCTTTCAAATATATAATATGGTATTGTTAACTATAGTCACCATGCTGTACGTTACATCCCCATGACTTATTCATCTTGTAATTGGAAGTTTGTACCTTTTAACTAACTTTACCCTACTCTCATCCCCTACATCTGGCAACCACCAGTCTTGTTCTGTGAGTTCAGGGTTTTGTTTTGTTTTTGCTTTTTAGATCTCACATATAAATGAGATCATACAGTATTTGTTTTTCTCTATCTGACTTATTTCACTTAACAGTACCCTCAAAGTCCATCCATGTTGTCACAAATGACAGAATTTTCTTCTTTTTTATGGCTAAATAATATTCCATTATGTAAATATACCACATTTTCTTTATTCATTCATCTATCAGCAGAGACTTAGTTTGTTTCTGTGTGTTGGCTATTGTAAATAATGCTGCAGTGAACATGAGAGTGCAGATATATTTTGATATAAAAGATATGAGTGATAGTGATTTTGTTTTCTGCTGCTGCATACCCAGAAGTGAAATTGTTGAATCATGTGGTAGTTATATTTTTTAAGATGCCTTCATACTGTTTTCCATAATGGCTGCACCAGTATCATTCCCACCAGTAGCGCACAGGGTTCCCTTTTCCTCACATCCTTTCCAAAACTCTAATAAACACATGTTATTTCTTGTTTTTTTGGCTATTTTTTAAAAAAAGATTTTATTTATTCGAGAGAGAGAAAGAGAGAGGTGGAGGGAAAGGGACAAGCAGATTCTCCGCTGAGCAGGGAGCCCAATGTGGGGCTTGATCCCAGAACTCTAAGATCATGACTTGAGCTGAAGTACCCACGTGCCCCTGGCTATTTTTAGAAATAGCCTCTCTAACAGGTATGAGGTGATATCTCATTGTGTTTTGATTTGTATTTCTCTGATGATTATAAGTGTGTTTTAAAATTTTTGAATATTTAGGAACTGTCTGGATTTTTTTCTTGTTATTGATTCTACTCTGGTTGTAGAACACATCTTTTAAGATTGTAACATTGAAATTTATTAAAGCTTGTGTTACCCAATATGTAATTTACTTGGTAAGCATTCCATTTACACTTGAAAGGCTTGTGTATTCTGTAGTTGTTTGGTGTCATTTTGTTGGATAGATTTCAGTTAGGTCACGATGGTTGATAGTATTGTTTAAATCTTTTATGTTATATTCTTAATGATTTTTTTTTGTCTAACTGTTTTATTAGTTATTGAGAAAGGAGTGTTTAAATTTTTAACTATGATTATGGATTTGTTTATGTCTTTATATTTTAATTCAGTGAGGTTTTGCTTCATATGTTCTGAAGTTGTATTATTAGGTGCATTTACAGTTGTTACGTATACTTAATGCTGTGATTCATAGAACTATGAAATGTACCTCTTTATACTTGTCGGTTTTGTTGTATATTAATCTAACCACTTGGGGTAGGCTAAAACATGTCCCCCACTCCCACCTCCAAAGATGTCTATGTCCTAATCCCTGGAACCTGTGAATGTATTTCCTTACATGGCAAAAGAAACTTTGTACATATGATTAAATTAAGAATCTTGCAATGGAGATTATGTTGGGTTATCCAGGTAGATCCAGTACAATCACAGTGAGGCAGTAGAGTAAAAGTTCGAAAACGGAGATGTGATGATGGAAACAGTCATTGACTTTGAAATGGAGGACGGGGCTGCAAGCCAAGGAATTCAGGCTGCCTATAGAAGCAGGAAAAATTGGGGCGCCTGGATGTCTCAGTCAGTTAAGCCTCTGACTCTTGGTTTTGGCTCAGGTCGTGATCTCAGGTTTGTGAGATCAAGCCCCACATTGGACTCCGTGTTCAGCAGAGTCTGCTTGAGATTCTCTCTTTCCCTCTCCTTCCCCCCCTCCGCCCCACTCACTCTCTCCCCCCCGCCCCGCTCAAATAAATAAATAATTTTTTTTTTAAAGAAGCAGGACAAATAAAGGAAATGAATTCTTCTCTAATGCTTCCAGAGGAAAGCAGTCTTCTAACATCTTCATTTTAAATTTTTGACACCCAGAACTGTGAAAGAATGAACGTACATTGTTTTAAGCCACTGTGTTCGTGGTATTTGTTACAGCAATAATAAGAAACTAATGTACTTCACTCCAGGTTTCTTTTGTTTACTGTTTGCATGTATCTTTTTCTGTGCTTTCTTTCAACCTGTTTGTGTCATCGTGTCTATAGTGCATGTGTTATACACAGCATATTGTTAGTTTCTTGCCTTTTCTCCCTAGTGTTAAAATCTCTGCCACTTATTTGATGTGTTTAGTCCATTTATGATGAATTCAGTTATTGATATGGTTGGCTCTGTCATTTTGCTATTTGTTTACAGTTTGTCTTGTGTTTTATTTTCCTTTGTTTCTTTTTTTTTTTAAAGAAATTAAGAAAAACAATCTTTTGTATGTTCCTATGTATTTACCATTTCTGGTCTTCAGTCTTGTAGGTCTACATTTTCATCTTGTGACATTCTTTTTAGTATGAAGAGCTGCTTTTAGCATTTTTTTTATAGTGCTGGACTCTAATGACAATTCTATTTTTTCTTTAAATAAAAGTGTTTTTTCCCTTCCTCTTTATTTTTGGTGGATGTTTTTGCTGGATATAGAATTCTGGACTGGCAGTATCATTCATCCCACACCCCAGATTGATTGAGATATAATTGACATATAACATTGTGTAAATTTAAGATGTACATTGGGATGATTTGATATATGTATATGTCGTGAAATGATTACAAGTTCAGTTACGACATCCAACACCTCACATAATTACCTTTCTTTTTTTGTGATGAGGATGTTTAACATTTATTCTTAGCAAATTTCAAGTATACAATATAGCATTGTTACCTGTAATCACTGTGCAGTACATTACATCCCCAGAGCTTATTCATCTTATAATTGGAAGTTATACCTTTTGACCTATGTCTCCTCATTTGTCCCACCGCTCAGCCCTGACAACCACTGTTCTCTCTGTTAATATGAGTTTGGTTTTTTTAGATTCTACATATAAATGAGATCATATAGCATTTGTTTTTCTCTGACTTATTTCCCTTGGCATAATGCTCTCAAGGTCCATCCATGTTGTCACAAAGGCAAGATTTCCTTCATTTTTATGGCTTAATAATATTCCATTATATCTGTACACCACATTTTCTTTATTGATCCATTGATGGGCACATAGGTTGTTTTCGTGTCTTAACTATTGCTAATAATGCTGTAGTGAACAAGGGGGTGCAGATGTCTCTTTGACTTTGTGATTTAATTTCATTTAGCTACATACCCAGAAGTGGAATTACTGGATCATATAGTAGTTCTATTTTTATTTATTTATTTTATTTATTTTTATTTATTTTTATTTTTTTAAAGATTTTATTTATTTATTTAACAGAGATAAAGATAGCCAGCGAGAGAGGGAACACAAGCAGGGGAGTGGAAGAGGAAGAAGCAGGCTCCTAGTGGAGGAGCCTGATGTGGGGCTCAATCCCAGAACGCCGGGATCACGCCCTGAGCCAAAGGCAGACGCTTAACCGCTGTGCCACCCAGGCGCCCCAGTAGTTCTATTTTTAATTTTTTGTGGAAACTCCATGTTGTTTTCTATAGTGGCTGTACCAATAGTATTATTTTACCTTTTAAAAGATGACATTCCATTGTCTTTCTCCTTTTTGGTTTCTGATGAGAATTCAGCAATCATTCATGTCATCATGCCCCTCTGTTATTATGTTGTTTTTCTCTGGCTGTTTGCAATATTTTCTCTTTATCTGGTTTTTAGCAGTTTTGTTATGGTGTTCTTAAGTGTGATTTTCCTTATATTTATCCTGAATGGGGTTCATTGAATATTTTATATCTGCACATTTTGCACTAAATTTGGGAAATATTTGATCATTAATTCTTCAAATTATTTTCCTGCTCCATTATTTTTCTCCTATATTTGTGGGGCTTCATTTATAAGCACTTGATATTGTCCTACAGATCACTGAGGCTCTATTTATTTTTTCTATTCTTTATATTGGAAAACTTCTAGCAATCTGTCTTCACATTCCATCGACCTCACTCCAGAGGGAGTTCTGTTCTCACCTTCACTTAATAAACTTTCACTTCACACTTTTGTCATTGAGATTCATTCTTTGACTCTGTGAGACAAGAACCCCGAAACCCTGCAACAACAGGAGCACCTGGGTGGCTTAGTTAATTGTGTCTGACTCTTGATTCTCAGGTCCTGATCTCCGGGTCATGAGTTCAAGCCCTGTGTGGGGCTCCGCACTGGGCATGAATCCTATTTAAAAAACAACAACAAACCAACTTCCCCCTCCCAAAACAAGAAAACAAACAGACAAAAAAGCAAAAATAAAGGGGACTACCTGAGATTAAGTTCTTTTTGCACAGCAAAGGAAACAACAAAATGACTGAGGATGTGAATTAAGATAGCCACTACAGAAAACAGTATGGGAGCCCCTCAAAACATTAAAAATGGAACTACTGTATGATCCGTCAATCCCACTTCTGGTTATATATCCAAAGGAAATAAAATGACTATTTTTTTAAATAAAGATTTTGTTTATCTGACACAGAGACCGCAAGAGAGGGAACACAAGCAGGGGAAGTGGGAGAGGGAGAAGCAGGCTCCCTGCGAGCCCCATGCGGGGCTCAATTCCAGGACCCCAGGATCATGACCTGAGCTGAAGGCAGATGCTTAATGACTGAGCCACCCAGGCACCCCTAAAATCACTATTTTGAAGAGATATCCACACTGCCATGTTCATTGCAGCATTTTTCATAGTAATCATAATATAGAAAGAGCCTTAGAGTCTGTGGATAAAGAAAATATATATATTTATACACATTGTATATATGAGAGTATATATATAATGGAAAATTATCGAGCCTCAAAAAAAAAAAAAAAAAAAAAGAAAAGAAATCCTGCTATTTACAACAACATAGATGAAACTAGAGGACATCATCTATGTGAAATAAGCCAGACCAGAAAGACAAATTTTGCATGATCTCACTACAAAATAAAAAAAAAAAAAGTGTTACTCTCATAGTAACAGAGTAGGAGTAGAAAGGTCATTACCAGAGGCTAGTGGATGAGGGAGAGGAGATATTGATCAAAGGGTACAAACTTTCAGTTACAAGATGAATAAGCTCTGGAGACCTAATGTACATACAGCGTGGTGGGTGACTATTGTCAGTAATAATGTATTAACAAGAGAATGGATAAACTGGTTTATCCAGAGAGTGGAATATATTCAGCAATAAAAAGAAATGAATTACTGATACACACTTCAACGTGGATGAGTCTCCTTTTACGAAGAACTTGGGAAAGAGACAAACTAATCTGTGACAAAAGGCAGGGGCACCTGGGTGGCACAGTCGTTAAGCGTCTGCCTTCGGCTCAGGGCGTGATCCTGGCGTTCTGGGATCGAGCCCCACGTCAGGCTCCTCCGCTATGAGCCTGCTTCTTCCTCTCCCACTCCCCCTGCTTGTGTTCCCTCTCTTGCTGGCTGTCTCTGTCAAATAAATAAATAAATCTTAAAAAAAAAAAAAGACAGATTAGTGGATGCCTAGAGGAAGGTGAATGGGAGGTGCAGGAGGGCAGTAGTACAGAGTACACAAGTAAACTTTTGGGGGTGACAGATATGTTTATTTTCTTGATTGTGGTGATGGTTTCACTCATGCATGTATATATGTTAATTGTACCTCAACAAAGCTATTAAAAAATAATATATCTTGAGTGCTTGGCTGGCTCGGTCGGCGTGTGTGACTCTTGATCTTGGGGTTGGGAGTTCAAGCACCATGTTGGGTGCAGGAGCCTACTTTAAAAATATACATGTATGCATGAAATTTGTTAGAGTAGATTTCAGGGCACCTGGGTGGCTCAGTCGGTTAAGCATCTGCCTTTGGCTTAGGTCATGACCCCAGGGTCCTGGATTGAGTTCCGCGTCAGGCTCCCTGCTCAGTGGAGAGCTTGCTTCTCCTTCTCCCTCTGCCTACCGCTCCCCCGCTTATGCGCACACGCTCTGTCTAATAAATAAGTAAAATCTTAAAGAAAACCAAACAAATGGTAGATTTAGAGTGTTCTCACCACACACCCACACCCACATACACAAATGGTAATTGTTGAAAGTGTTGAATATGTTAGTTTGTGGTAATCATTTCACAATGTGTACTTATATCAAAAGTTCCACATTATATGCTTTAAATATAAACATTTTTTCAATTTAATATGTCTATGTTAATTTAACAGTCTATGTTAATAGACTGTATTATTAGTTTCAGTGGTAGAATTCAGTGATTCATCAGTTGCATACAACACCCAGTGCTCATTACTTCAAGTGCCCTCCTTAATGCCCATCACCCAATTATCTCTTCCCCCATCCACCTCCCCTCCAGCAACCCTCAGTTTGTTCCCCAAAATTAAGAGTCTCTTATGGTTTACCTCCCTGTTTTCCTCTTAGTTTATTTTTCCTTCCCTTCCCCTTTATCTGTTTTGTTTCTTAAATTCCACATCTGAGCGAAATCATATGGTATTTGTCTTTCTCTGACTTATTTTGCTTAGCATCATACCCACCAGTTCCAGCCACATCATTGCAAATGGCCACCTTTCATTCTTTTTGATGACTGAGTAATAAGTATGTACAATTTTAATTATAAATGCATGCAGATAAAAATCACTCAGTATGAATTCATAGCTCCTTTTTACTCCTGAGTTACAATCCAATACCATTATTTATTTTGTTGCTCTAATTGTTTTATTTTTAGCCATTGAGAGCTTTGTCCACTTGGTTCCTGTGTCCTTCTGACATGCCGTCATCTTTTTTTTTTCTTCTTCAAGTTTTTGAGTATTTCCTCATTTTCTCGCACTAAAAGACTAAAAGGTGCCCCAGACTCATCTTGGATTTTCTGTGCCCTGACCCTAGATTTAGTCATTTCCTCAAGAAACTCTGGTTCTTACGCTGCCACCACCACCTCTTCCCCTTCCTCCCCCTCCTCCCCCTCCTCTTCCTCCTTCTTCTTCAGCCATCTTAACTGTTTTTAAGTGTACAGTTCAGTAGTGTTAAATATTGTTATGGACTTAATATTTGTGTCCCCCTGCATCCCCAAAGTCATATGTTGCAGCCTTAACCTCCAGCGTGGCTTTATTCTTTATTTTGTGATGGGGCCTCTAAATGTTACAGGATTTTTGTCCCCTTAGTGCCCAGGTTCTTGGTCACACCGCTTCAAAGAATGAAGAGGTAGATCAGACGGAAAGTGGTGGGCAGCAAAGCAAAGTTTATTGAGCAAGAGTATGAAGCTCTTAGGGAGGGAGGGGGGCCCAAGTGGGTTGCCCCCGGAGTTTTTAAGTTTAGGGGTTTTTATGAGCTCTTTGCAGAACTATCTTAAGCATTCAGGGTGTGCTGAGTCGTTCTAATCAGGGCTTTGGTCACGTATCTGTCTACCTATTAGGTTAATGTCTCTGTGCTGATGGTCTTTTTTTGGTGACATCTGGGGGCTTATGTCTTCACTGCCCCTTGCCCGTGATATTGACAAATGCCTTGTGGTTAATTGTCTTATTTTAGGACATTTTGCAGAAGTCATTTCTGCAAAGGCTGCAAGGCAGAATGCTAGTGCGGGCCTGTCTAAGCTGCAAAACAGGATGTCGGTGCTGTTTTATTCTAGCTGCCCTGACTCCATATTTTCTTGTGGGGACACTGGCCCTGACAACCTAATGTCCAACTAACTCCTAACATAAGAAAGTAATTAAAGTTAAATGAGGTCATGATAGTGGGGACCTGATCTGATAGAATTAGTGTCCTTAAAAGATGCGCCACCAGAAACTTGCTTGCTCGCTCTCTCTCCTCGGTACACATGCACCGAGGAAAGGCCACGGGACACCATGATGAGAAGGCCACTGCAACCCGACGGGGGAGTTCTCAGCAGACACCAACCCTGCAGGCAGCTTCATCTTGGACTTTCAGGGTCCAGAACCGTGAGCAAATCAATTTCTGTTGTTTAAGCTACCCAGTCTAGGGTATTGTGTTATGGCTGCCTAAGCAGACTGATACACATTTATTCCCCTTGTTGTACAACAGAGCTCCAGAAGTTTTCATCTTGCAGCCATGGAAATTCTTTCAATTTCTATGCATTGACTACTTTGTCCTCATATATATGGAATCATAGAGTATTTGTGTGTGTGTGTGTGTGTGTGTGTGTGTGTGTGTGATGAGCTTATTTCATTTATCGTACCGTCTTCAAGGTTCCTCCATGTTGTAGAGTGTGACACAGTTTCTTCCTTTTTAAGATTGAATAATATCCCATTTTATGTATAGACCACATTTTGTTTCTGTTGTCTTCTTTTTAAGGGCATCAGAATTTGTTCTTATAGGCAGCGAAATTACTGGCAAATCTTTTTGGTTCTGTCAGTCTTATTTTTCGCTCTGTTCACGCGGTCCGCACTGCATCACCTCGGGTCTCTGTTCAGCCGTGGGGCAGGAGGCCGTCTCCGCAGGGGGCTTGCAGGGGCTTGCCCTCAGCCAGGGACCACGGTGAACTCCCATGCCATTTTGGGACACCTCTCTCTGCAGTCTCTTGTCCGCTACCCTGCCCTGCGAGCTCCAAGCATATAAAACAGCTCAAAACTCGCATCTCTGCCTCCTCAGCTTAGTGAGACTGCTGCTCTGTTTAGGATTCATTTTCCTGCTTTGTGCCAGAAAGTGACCCTGGGTAGGGTAATGCCAGGGTGATCCTGCTGCTCACCCTTGCGTGTTCTGTTCTCTCAGGGAGCACAGTGCTGCCTGTACTTCTGTGCCTGAAACAGTTGCCTTATATATTTTGTCGGATACAGTTCTTCGGCTGAAGAGCAAGTCCAGACTTACTCTGTCATGGTGGGAAGCAGGACTATACTATTTTTTTTTAATTTTAAACTTTTATTATTATTTTTTAAAGTAATCTCTATGCCCAGCGTGGGGCTCAAACTCATGACCCTGAGATCAAGAGTCGCACGCTCTACCAACTGAGCCAGCCAGGCTCCCCAGAGCTATCCTAGTTTTTTATTAGTATGCTCTCCCTGCTTTTCATCTCTTTCCTGTCTTGAACTTATGTAGAGTTTTAATTCCGTTTCTGTTTTCCTTACTTTAACTTTTTATTAACGTTTCACCTATTAGAAATACATTATTCACCCTTTAGTATGTCTTTATTTAATTTGTTCCCCTTATAGTTGTCTTTGCATATGAAAATAAGAGAGCAAGGAGAGAAAATTTAATGGAATTTCTGACCCAGTGAAGCTTAAGATTAGAGCACAATCGGGAAGATATTTAGGGGGACATGGGGGTACAGCATATTCACAAAACACGTATCTGGGAGATAGTTCATTTTCCCCATGATGCCAGGCACAGGCAGCCAACAACAGTCCATTTCTCTTGTCACATATTCCTAACCCAAAGCTCCAAGAAACAATGAAATTGGTCCCGTTTGGCATGCATCTATTTTCTCAAAAGGAAACAAAGCAAATATAAAATCTGAGATAAATTCATAGCTAAGAACCACTGTCATTTTTATTCCAGTTTCCATAATTGAAATTGCTGGACTTCAGAGCAACTTTTCCTTGCTGAATAGACTTAGTGAGATGGAGATTAATTTAATATGTATTTAATGTGTATCTAGAGAGAGTGGTGAGGGAAAAAAAAAAACACAGTTTAGAATATTAATTTCTTAATCAGCTCCAGATTTTGAGTCATTTCCTGAAAAATTACTTCTGTTTTTATCATGCTGGACCATTTGAAAAAAAAAAAAAAACAACACACAACAACTTGAAAACCTTCAAATTTCCTGCTCACCGTTTAGATATTGGGCTGTTTCCTCACTGACATGTGTCTCTTCACACTTCTGTAATTTTACTCTCTCAACTGAGTGTGAATGATATTAGATGGAGGTGACTGACGGTGGTATTTATTCTGAGTTACAGTTGTCTACAGAACCTCAAGTCCAGAATGACTACAGACCACAGCAAACAGGTGAGTTAATCAAGTTAGTGTGCAAAACCATGCAGAGTGCCCATAGACTGAGGGATGAATGGGAGGTAGAATAAGTTTGGAGTAGAGGATGCAGAAAAATCGAGGGTAATTTGAAGGAATACATTTGGTTCAGTTTGAAGTCCAGACTTGGGATATGAAAATCTGGGATACAGTCAAGGATCTGATCTTAGTTAAGGCTCAGATAAAGTCTTTTCAAACTGTTCCCTTCTAAAGTCTCATCTATGAAACCCAAGCTAAGGCTGTTTAAATTCTAAGTATCTCTGTTTTTCTGACCATGAAATCAGGAGAAAGACACCAATAACTTTGCTAGTGGATGATAGTAAGAGTTTGTCAGAGAAGAAACCGATTCACATTATCTACGTTCCTCTCCACAGTATTGCACAGGAGTGTGACTGGGGTAGGAAGACGGCATTGAGAGTACTACAAATAAGTATTCCTGGTGACTCTGGGGATTTGAGGATGAAAAAGACATTTTTATGGGGAGCCCTGGGAGAACACTTTCTGAGACAGGCAGATCATAGTATAAGAGCCAAAATAAATATTTGATTTTATATCTTAGGCAATAAACTCCCATTAAGTATGTTCTTTAATGCGGCTTCATCAACTTTCTCTCTTTATGCTACGTAGTCTTATTATTATGATATTTAGTGTTGTTCTTCGAAAGCATTGCTTTTAGCAATTATAATTATATAATTATATAATTAAAATTATAATTTGCTACATCATTCCAGTATACTTGGACATTTAGATTTATTTCCATTACTATAATTTATATGGCATTGGATATTTTCATTTATATATAGATTTCTTTTGGATTATATCTGTCCCAATTTCTAAGGAATAGGAACGTTAAGTCAAAGGAATCTACATACTAAAGTTTAAGTGCAAGGTCACACAGCTGGTGGTAAGTTGGAACTTGAATATAATTATTTTTATTTCTAGGCAAGTGGTTTTTTATTTATATCCAGTACACATTGCACATTCTTATCTGCTGCTGGGATGCTCATTTCCACCCCAGCTTTCCAGGGTGCTCTACTTGGGAATAGGGATATAGACTAGGAACTTTAAAATTACATTAAAAATCTCTTTACAAAATTATTACATGTTTATTATGGAAAATAGGGAACCTATGAAAGCAGATATAAGAAAATAAAAATCACTAATTATTTTTACAACAATTGGCAATTATTGCTGTTACTATTTTGATCTATTTTTGCCTGTCTTTGCCAACGTATCATATGTACTCTATTAAGAGGCTTTTAATTGTATATTTCTAAAGTAAATTTTTTAAAAATTTAAAATTTTGCTTAATTTCTTGAATTGGATTGTGATTACACAAATACAATTAAGTTTTGATACCTTTTTCATTTTGCATAACATCTAAAATCATTTATTTCATTAAATATTTTACTATAGTGAAAATGTACTTTCTTTTCTTTTTTTTTTTAAGAATTTATTTGTTTGTCAGGGAGAGAGAGAGAGATCACAAGCAGGGGAAGTGGCTGGCAGAGGGAGAAGCAGACTCCCCGCTGAGCAAGGAGCCCCATGTGAGACTCGATCCCAGGACCTTGGGATCATGACCTGAGCCTAAGGCAGATGCTCACCCAACTGAGCCATCCAGGCATCTGAAACCGTATTTTCTCATGTCAGTAGAAATCTAGTGTTTTGAATGTATCAGTCCAAATGTTTATCATGCAGAACTCTCGCATTTTAAAGATACCTCTCACTATAAATTTTTTTTTTTTTAAGATTTTATTTATTTATTTTAGAGATGGAGAAAGAGAGCACAAGAAGGGGAAGGAGTAGAGGGAGAGGGACAAGCAGACTCCATGCTGAGCGCAGAGCCCAACGTGGGGCTTGATCTCACGGCCCTGGGATCATGACCTGAGCCGAAATCAAGAGTTGGACACTTAACCGACTAAGCCGCCCAGGCACTCCTCACTATGAATTTCTTTCTTTTAAAAAGTTCAGAATGCTAAAATAAATTTTTAAAAAGTGGGGTGAGGAGCCTTGGATGGCTCAGTTGGTTAAGCGTTTGACTCTTGATTTTGGCTCAGGCCATGGTCTCAGGGTCATGAGATTGAACCCCCTGTCGGGCTCTATGGTGGGCATGGAACCTGCTTAAGATTCTCTCTCTACCTCTCCCTCACTTAACAACAACAACAAAAGAAGTTCAGAATGCTTCATGCATAAACACACATGTCTACAGGGTACCTTATCTAAAATTTAAGTAGTTAAAGTGAGGCCCCAAATAGAATTAATTTCCAAATTTCCAAATTAAAGATTACCAGATAAAGGAGTCAAAACTAGCACTTAAATTTTTACTTTATACATTTTTGTTTTTTACACATAACTCCTACATTGTCAGACTATGAGACCACTATGATTTTGAAATAAAAGTTTGGGTTAAGAAAAATTTCCATTTTCCAGAAGGAAGATCACATTCTTATATGTAACATAGTTAATATGATGTAGTGTTCCATCCTTAAACATACCAACCTAAACTCATTGTTTTTTCAGTAATGACAGTTTACAAAGCATTTCTGAGATGTAGGTTACTTTAATTTTATTTAAATTGTAGTTATTTAAATTTTGAGTAGGTAATACCCACATGGTTCAAAATTCAGAAGGTGCAAAAGAAAACAAGGTAAAAAGTATCCCACCTATTTTGTCTTCAGTGATCTATTTCCCCTCCCCGAGACAAACAACATTATCAGATTCTTGTATCTACTTTCAGAGATACTAGCATACATTGTGCTGCAGAATGTTTCTTTCCCTGAGCTATGTATCTTGAAAATCACTCTCTATCTGTAAAAAAAAAAAAAAAAAAGCGTGTCTTTATTCCTTTGTTAAAAGTTACATATTCATTTTATGGCTATATCCAAATGTATTTGACTGGTCTATAACATTTTCTCCTAAAAATACTGTTGCCGTGAATTGGCTTATAAATATGACATTTTGCACGTGGGTGAGTATCTGTAGGAAAAAAGGATAAATGCAATTTTTGTAGGCATTGCCAAATTGTCCTTCAAAGAGGTTGTACCAATTAATATTTTCACCAGTTAAGCATGAAAGTGCAAGTCACAATTTCAAAAGAAAAAAGGGTTTTTTGTTTTTTTTTTAAGATTAATTTATTTTAGAGGAAGGGGAGGGGCAGAGGGAGAGAGAGAATCCTGAGGCAGACTCCCCGCTGAGCCTGAGCTGGGAGCCTGACATGGGGCTTAATCCCAAGACCCTGAGATCATGACCTGAGCTGAAGTCAAGTTGGTGGCTTAACAGACTGAGCCATTCAGTACCTGAAGAAAAAAGTGTTCTTTTTTTTTTTTTTAAAGGTTTTATTTATTTATTTCTCAGAGCACAAGCAGGGGGAGCGGCAGGCAGAGGGAGAAGCAGGCCCCTCACTGAGCAAGGAGACCAATGCGGGACCTGATCCCAGGACCCTGGGATCATGACGTGAGCTGAAGGCAGATGCTTAACCAACTGAGCCACCCAGGCGCCCCAAGAAAAAAGTATTCTTAACTTGATAAATGTAGGATGTTCCTTGACAGCGATGTGGGTTGTTACTCTAGACTTTAGAGCAATTCGCTAATATCCAGCAAAGAAACTTTTAGAGCCTACGTCTCAGTTCTCACTAGGCCAAATTTGTTTGAGGCTCCAGATATCCTTCCTTTGCCTTTTCTTTTCTTTCAACTTTTATTCTAACTCAGGATTTTGTTTTGGATTCTGCTCTTGTAGTTTCTTCTTCCAGGTTCCGTCTCTCACGCCATGTGGCAATAGCTTTGGGACTTCTGAACACCATTTTTGTGTGTTTCCTGCTTGTCCAGTGGATTCTCTGCCAACGTAAGTACTAACTTAAGTCAAAATCATTTATTTTGCCAATTTTTTTAGAAGTTTATTTATCTAAGTAATCTCAATATGGGGCTTGAACTCATGACCCTGAGATCAAGAGTTGCGTGCTCTTCTGACTGAACCAGCCAAGTATCCCTACTTTACCTATATTGTGTTATAAAAGCAATATAACATAACAGAAAATTTGAAAAATGAAAAATAATGCCAACAAAATAAATCATCACTTGTACATAACAACATTTCCTGGGTATTGTCTCCTAGGCTTTGACTACATGCATTTGTATAAATATTTATTCTTTTAACAAAGAATATCAAGTCCTCTAAAATCTTCCCCACTTATTTTTTTTTAAAGTAAGACTGGGTATAGTTTTTTAAAGTAAGTTCTGGGTATAGTTTAAAGTAAGACTGGGTATAGTTCATTATATGCCTATAACTTGATATTGCTTTTTAATTATATTATGTCATAAACACTTTCCTACTACCATATTTATTATGATAATCAAATTAAAATTGTATTATTTATGTATTGTATATTGTGTTTAACTTTTCACATGATAGATATATCAAAATTTAATTAGATGTATTTTGATTTTTTTTCCCAATTAGAGTGCTTTCACATTGCTTAAAGTGAAAATTTCTAGATTTAATTCTTCTAGGTCATTAACTGTGATGATCCAGAAAGCCCTTGGTTTATTATTTCACAATCCAGAGTCCTGACTTAAGTTTATGTTTTCTGGAGATGATTGTTAGTGACAGATGATTGTTGTTGTTGTTGTTGTTTTTTAAAGATTTTATTTATTTATATGAAAGAGAGAGAGACAGCCAGCGAGAGAGGGAACACAAGCAGGGGGAGTGGAAGAGGAGAAGCAGGCTCATAGCAGAGGAGCCCGATGTGGGGCTCGATCCCAGGACTCTGGGATCACGCCCTGCGCTGAAGGCAGACGCTTAACGACTGAACCTCCCAGGCGCCCCTGACAGATGATTGTTATACAGACTTTATTCATTAGGACTCTAAGGGTTCAGCCCTAGGACCTCTACCTCAGACCCAAATCCTTTGACAGAAAGAGACTCCAAGGAAGTTGGGAATTTCTCATTCGGGTTGGGTAATGTCACAGCTGTATGGAAAAATCATAAATCTATAAGGTGCCAACTTTATAGCTTGATCTCCAGAACCCTATATTGGTCCCATGCCAAGCCACAGAAAAGTTGTCTAATTTTGACATTTTTAAAGATTTTTTATGTTTATTTATTTATTTGACAGAGAGAGAGAGAGAGAGCACGTGCATGAGCAGGGTTAGGGGGGAGGGTCAGAGGGAGAGGGAGAAGCAGGCTCCCCGCTGAGCAGAGAGCCCGACTCAGGCCTCGATTCCAGGACCCTGGGATCATGACCTGAGCCGAATGCAGATGCTTTACTGACTGAGCCACCTAGGCGCCCCTAATTTTGACAGTTTTAAAAAGGACTGCCTTTGATGCTTTTTAACCCCGAAATCTAGATTAGCTGTATAGCCTATTATGCAGCCGTCTATCCACACACGTGCTCATTTGCTGTAATGGTTCATACGTGCCTCTTGTGGAATTGTGCCTATGAGGAGCTTATACAAATATATTTCATGAAAGCAGAAAATCAATAAAATTATGGAATCTTGGCTGAAATTACCTTGAAAGCTTATTTGGTTCCCTTTCATTTTCATAGAACTATAATCCAGCCATTTTTTAAAAAAAGATTGTATTTATTCATTTGAGAGAGAGAGAGAGAGAGAGAGAGAGCATGAGGCAGGGAGGGGACAGAGGGAGAGGGAGAAGCAGGCTCCCTGCTGAGCAGGGAGCCCAACGTGGGGCTTGATCCCAGGACCCCGAGATCATGACCTGAGCTGAAGGCAGATGTTTAAGGCAGACATTTAATTGACTGAGCCACCGAGATGCCACCCCCCCACCCCTTTTTAAGATATAATCCAGCCATTTTAAAGGAGTGAGAATGTTCTGTATTTAAAAGAGCTCTGTGAAGAAATTGCATTACGTTTCACTTTAGAATCTGATACCCTTCTCTGTCAGAAACTTTTATTTGATAAATTCTTTTTGCTGAAGTGTCTTTTATCTAATATGCAATGATGACAGTCACATTTGTGATAAAAGATAAATCACCTCTCACTCTAGTTAAGTTTGTTTTTTCTAGGTTTTTTTTTTTTTTTTTAGCAGTAATAAGATATTTATTTTATTATATTCAGTTAGCCACTGTAATGCTTTTTCTAGTTTCTCTCCTTTTCTTTTGTGCTATTCTGGGATATCAGGTTGGGGTTGGGCATTCTGCCTCATTTCAGCAATGTGTATGATGCAGTTACACAGGGTGTGCACCGAGCCTACATAGACAATGGACTAATACATATAATGCAGATGCTTAGTTATTTTATCTCGTATGAATACAGCAGAGGTGCATAAAGATCTCTAGCACAAGTGATGTATGCTGTCCACCATCCTCAGCCAGGCTGTATCCATTTCCTTACCTGCTTTAGTCATAGTCACATGCTTAAGTAGTGGAATGCACAATAGTTGTGATAGAGTTGGACATCATGAACTTTTTAATTTGAGGCCAGGCATTGTTGTGCATTTCTCTAAACCTTAGTCTGAAAGGTGGTGGTGTGGTGGGTGGGTACCATGTTCTATTTGTCTCCCATTCCATTTGCAAGACTAAGTGGTCCGTAAAGATGTGAACCAGGTCCTCTTCCTTTCTAGGTTCCAAGTGCAGCACTTGTGCCAGTAGTCACAGTTGCCCAGACCTCTGGATGAAGTATGGTAACCACTGTTATTACTTGTCAGTGGAGAAAGCAGACTGGAATTCTAGTCAGAAATTCTGCCTAGATGAAGACTCACAGCTCCTTATGTTCACAGACGACCAGGAAATGGTAAATGCAAACATTTAGCGAATGTATGTTGTTTTGCTGGTGAATGTTGTTCCAATGTATCTTGTATTCTCTTTTGAGGAACAAAAGGAACACTCTTCTCTTTCCCTCTCCTTCTCTCTCCTCTTTCTTTCCCTTCCTTCTTCCCCCTCTACCCCTGTTCCTTCACCTCTCCTTTCTACTTCCTTACCCTTTCTCTGCTTGACCCAGCCACCCTCAGGTATAGAAAACTAGATGTTTGAGTACTCTTGTATACGTATGTGTGTGTGCTGGAGGTGCAAGGATGGTGAGTATTACAGATAGGAATTAGGCCTGAAATACAGGTCTAATTAAAAGAAAGCATTAGATCCAGAAACATGGGTGCAACAACAAGGAGACAGCAGATTCCTATGCAACAGCTGGTGGAATTTGGGAGGGAGCGGAAGAGAGATATCATGGGGACAAAGAGACTGTGGCAACGGTTTAAATGCCTTTTCAATAATAGCCCTTCAGGGGCGCCTGGGTGGCTCAGTCGTTGTGTCTGCCTTTGGCTCAGGGCATGATCCTGGTGTTCTGGGATCGAGCCCCGCACCAGGCTTCTCCGCTGGGAGCCTGCTTCTTCCTCTCCCACTCCCCCTGCTTGTGTTCCCTCTCTCGCTGGCTATCTCTTTCTCTGTCAAATAAATAAATAAAATCTTAAAAAAAAAAATAGCCCTTCATTCACTGGTATCTAGTAAGTTCCAGGCTAGGAAAGATTGGAATGAGGGGGAGGTCATGGGAAAGAAGCAGTTCCAGAAAGCTGGGAAAGAGGAAAGGAATGTGTGTGTGTGTGTGTGCGCGCGCGCGCTCTTGTATGTATGAGATACAGAGAGAGAGAGAGATCTTAACGTCCTTGCAGGGCTAAGCAGGTGGGCTCCCTTCCTTTATGCCTCTCAGATCCTTCCTGTGCAGCCGGCAGTCTCCTGGATGAGAGCGCTTTATTAATCCTAGAGCATCTCAAGGTAATATAAGGAATTGACATCCTGAGGTAACCTGGTACAAAAATCTATCCAATTCTAACTTGTCAATGTAAATACAAAGAAAATAAAAACAAAAGAAAAGAAAGACAAAATACGAAGAAAATAAATCCTAGTTAGGTTTTTCGTGCTAATTTCATGCTGATATTTGTGTGTTGATATTGTTTTGTATATTCTCTTTTGGGTGGAATCAAATCATAGAGAACAGTTTATTAAGAATTAAATTATAACTATTATAATAACGTTTATGGTGACAGATGCTAACTACTTTTGTAGCATTGTGTACCCAGAGCTGTCCAATCACGATGTTGTACATCTGAAACTAATGTAACATTGTACATTAACTATACTTCAATTAAAAAAAAGAATTCAACAATATTAACATTTTGGGGGGAAATTCAGGGAGGTAACTACTCTGAAGCTGTTGAGAACATGTAGTCCCTAAATCGTGTAACTTCCTATTAAGAAAAGATGGAAGCATCTAGATCTCTTGTTTTCTGTCAAACGAGGAATACTCATTCCTGTGAAATTCCGCATAGGATCTAATTCCAAATCAGTCTGTCCCTGTGACTTCCTTTTCTTTTGTGCCTTCCCTAAACTAGATGGTCGAATGCATTGGGGTCCGTTCATTAGATATGTGAGATCTTGGTTTTGTGGCATCTGATAATAATAGCCTTGCTTTCTGGACCTTTTGCAGCAACTCCTATTCTCGCTCTGATACTTGAGCTGACTTGAGCTGACTAACGTCAATAGCAGAAGTGCAAAGAGCTGGAAACGTTGCAGGGCAAATACTGATAAACAGAGTAGTGAGTCATAATGCAAGGCACTGTCACAGAGAAGTGTGGTGTGGCAGCTATGATAAATGAGGTGATGTGATAATAACGGTGGAGGAAAAGGGCTAAGGCCCAGGATATCTGGGGCTTGGGGATATTTCTCTTTCTTAGTGCTCCCCTGAAGGAATGGAGGGGTATTAGAGGGATTTTTGTCTCTCTTTATTCTCCCTGAGTCCTGCCTCTGCTGTTGAGTAAGCTGAACAGTTAGATTGGCTGCATTTCCGGAACCGGTTTATTTTCTCATAAGGCCTCTTGGTTCAAGGCCGTGCAAGAGAGGGTAGAATGCCCCTGAGAGATTTAATAGCAATCAGATGAGTTTTGCTTCCGACATTCCTATGGAACCTTGCTCGGTTCTCTGGTCTGATTCTTTTTCTTGCCCCCAGCTTTTGTCAGATTCTATAGAACCAGCTTGACTTATATCTGATCTGCTGAGCCGTACCAGCACTGTTACTCTTTTGTTCTCAAGACGAGATTTATATTCTATTTTAAGGTACGCTTGATATCCCTAGTATCATACTTAGGACTAAACAGCTGCCAGAAGAGCATATGGGTCTATGAATGTGGAAGGTTTTCAAACTGGCATTCCAGTGGTGGAGAATACTGCTAGAGAATTAGTTTGCTCCATGCCAGAGGCTGCACAGGTAGGGAAAATCTCTCTCTCCTGCTGTTAAATAGTTATCTGTCAGTACGACACACACGTCTAGCCCACTTCTCTCTTAGATCAGTTACAGCAAAGGCTATAATAATAGGAAACTAGGATATATTGAGCACTTACCACGTGCCAAGTATTTTATGGGTGTTATTCTCAATCTTCGCAGCACATCCTATGAAATTGAGATCAACATCCCCATTTACTGATGAGTGAACGGTTAATGAGCAAGAGTTAGTGAACAAGGATAAGGCTACAGATCTGGCAGAGCTAGATGCTTTTTAATTCAGAGCCAGATTCTAAACTCTCCATCAGCCACGCTTTTAAAGTCACTTACAGAAATATTGTATTTGATGGCTTCCAGATACATCTTGTGCATGCTGAAAAATGAGATAACTTTCCCTATTAATTGCCTTCTGTGCCTTTTCTATTCACGTTTAAAAAATTATTTGAAGTTGAAATCTGGAGTGTACATGATAGGACTCTTGGGATTTAAATATATTTAAAGTAGAGAGATGCTCACTTACTGTCTCTCTCCTTTTCTTTTATCTTGGACTGAAATATTTATTTTATTTTTGAGAAAATAATAAACAAAATGGAAATTGAATCGCTCCGTTATTTCTTCAGTTTTCAGTTTACATTATCGCATCGACTCTTTGTTGTTTTTCTTGCTCTTTGAATTTATCTTCAGATCTTTACGTATATTCAAGTTCTTGATTTTTGTTGTCATGTTTTTCCGTTAGGCTCAGTTCATTTAGGATGTTAGCATTTGCTTTTAGTTTTTTGTTTGTTTTTTTTTAGCGCCCACCCTCCGCCCCGCTCACGGGACCAGCGCCCTTGCCGCCCTTGCTGCTTTTGTGCGTCTGTCAGCATTTGTTATAGTTGCTGGTCTGTTATTTTAAAACGCTTCTTGACCAGAAAGTTCCCTGTGGAAATACGTCGGTTTCTTTAATCTATCCGCTGCTCCTCACCCTGTAACATCTTTCCTCCTCATTATCACAATGTGGGATTCTATCATCAGGCTCTTGTTTAACAACCTCTTGTTCACCCTTAACCCTCTTCCCTCTCAGAGTTTCTGCCTTTGGGCTTGTCCCTATCTTCCTCCTGAACCTTTGATACTGGCTTTTCTTTTTTTTTAGGATTTACATCCAAATATACTCAGGGCTTCCTTCTTTGGAGACTACAATACAAACATTATGGTAACATGGTCAATTTCCCGCATATTTTAAAGCATCAGAAAGGGCTTTTTTGGTTTCTTTCAGACAGTCACGAGTTGGTTTTTACTACCTTGCTTACTAGCTATGTGAACTTGAGAAATTTTCTTAACCTCTTTGACTCTCAGTTTCCTCAGGTATAAAGTAGAGAAAATTCTTCCCAGAATTATTACAACATTAATAATATTGTGGGATACTGTGTGGAAGTTCCTTTAACATAGTAGGAATCACTTAATTTTAGTTTTCCTTTTCCACTTGAATTCTCCTTGTCGCTCAAAATAAAGCCTAGGGTCAAAATAACGGACTTTTCTGTCTCCCAAGATGTGAAATTTCAATAAATATGTATCACAAAATAGATTATGACTTGTTGGACTAAGTACTTTGTTATGAGGAAATCTGAAATATGTTAGAAGATTCAAAGAAATGCCTGGAAACCCAGGGTGATGGTAGGAGAACTGTTTTACTCCGGAGGTGCTTATAGCCTGATAGTGTCTATGTTTTTGTCACCCTTCCGTCATCAACAGAACAAGCAGCAGCTGTGACCTTCACACCAGAAGTGTAGGTGTCATAGATAGGTTAAGATATCTCTCACTATCTTTTTTTTTTTTTTGTTAACATCTTACAAAACTGTGGTAAAATATATGTATAACATAAAATTTACCATTTTAACCATTTTCAAGTGTACAATTAAGTGGCATTAAGTACGGTCACATTGTTGTTCAACCGTCACCACTGTGCATGTCCAGAACTTTTGCATCATCCCAAACCAAAACTCAGTACCCGTTAAACACTAATTCCCTATTCCTCCTTCCCCCCAACCCCTGGTAACCACTGTTCTACTTTTTGTGTCTCCGAATTTACCTATTACGTCCTTCTGTACCTGGCCTATTTCACCTAGCATGTTTTCAAGGTCCATTCATGCTGTCGCATGTATTGGAATTTTATTCCTTTTTACAGCTGAATAATATTCAGTTCTATGGATTTACCATGTTTTGTTTATTCATTCATCTGTCAATGGACAGTCTCGTCTTTTAAAGAGTGCTCTGGTTTACACAGCAAGTCTTCATTGACTTTTAGTACTGTGCACATACACAAAATTATAAGGGATATTCATATCAATATTAAACTCTAGTAATGTTGTAGCCTGTCAGATTTTCCTTTTATACTCTTAATGTATCTGCATGTTTTTATATGATACTAATTGCTGTTTGTAGACTATAAGGCATCTGAAAGTCTGGAAACATAGGATAAACTTATTTTTAAATAGTATGTTAGTTACATTTTCAAGTAATATGCTCCATATGTTGTTATTCAACCTGTAGATACGTTTTCAGGCAAAACTCCTCTAAATTTAAAGCAATAGATCCAGTTGATTTTAGACATTATGGGTGTTCTGTATTGTACTTTTTTTGTTTCAAATTAATAACAACATCCATTGCTTTAAATACTTCACCTGAGAAGGTGTCCAGAGATTGAAGAAAAAAATATTAATGATATTATTTAAAAATATAACAGATACCTTTTTTTAAAACAGATGTGTATACTTAAAAATACATTTATCCTATGTTTCTAGGTTTTTTGAACACTCTGTGTTTATATGTTCTGCTTTTATCACATAACATTATTTCATTCTTTTTTTTCCAAACATTAAATTATCGTAGGTATTTATTTTTTGAAGTTCTGTATTCTATTATTGCTTATCTATTTTTCATATTCTTAGACAAAATTTTACTTATTCTTAATTTTTATGCAGTTATGAGCATATTTATATGAATTATTTTTTTGAGGTCATTTTTTTAGTATATAGCTCCTAAGATTAGATGAGCCAATCTAAGATATGACCAAGTAACTTTGATATATTATTAGTTTATTTCCAGAATGGTTGAAATAACTTAGATATATCCCATAAACCATGTTAGTTTGGTATTTTAAGGAGTATGTTCTATGACTTAGTAATATTTAAATTACAATTTTAAAGCATTACTTGCAAAAGTACGTCTGTGTGTGTATAAGGCATAAATATTGACCTAAAAAAAAAAAAGAAAGAAATAGAAAGAAAAATGTATCTGATTTTATCTGTTTTGAGTTCTGTCTTCATTTTGCTTTCAGGTTTTGCATTTTTTTCTCTCTAAAATATGACCAAGTATCACAAACTCTGAAGTAAATATAACAAACCTGAGTCCTATAGTTCACACCATCTCTGTAGGACAAGGATTCTGAGTTAACACCCTTGTTTATACTTCTATGCGGCTTCTACACACACACACACACACACACACACACACACTATCCATGAGTAAATAGAACATAGGTAATTGTAATCTGGTTTTGAAACTTATTCCAAGTGGGAAGATTTTCAAGTGAAAGTGGAATAATAAAAATTTTCATGCTCCAGCCTCATCAGTGGGAAGTAGTAAACTGGCCTGATCATGTGACTTAGAATCCCGTGGGTCAAGAGAGTAGTAAATTAGTGCAGGGTTGGCATTTGTACGGGGACATTATCTAATCCCAGCTCTTCAGACTCTACCTGAGGTTTTTTTTTTTTTTTTTTAAAGATTTTATTTATTTATTCGACAGAGATAGAGACAGCCAGCTAGAGAGGGAACACAAGCAGGGGGAGCGGGAGAGGAAGAAGCAGGCTCACAGCGGAGGAGCCTGACGTGGGGCTCGATCCCATAAACGCCAGGATCACGCCCTGAGCCGAAGGCAGACGCTTTAACCGCTGTGCCACCCAGGCGCCCCTCTACCTGAGGTTTTTGAGCAAGTGTTTATTCATTTCTGTGCTTTATTAGCCATCTCCCTACCCTTGAAATAAGGCGAAGAAAGAAAGAAACTGTTTTTCTTGTCATTCCAGTGGATAAGTGAGGAAAAACTCATTTTTTCCAATTTAAATAATCCTTTAAAGCAACTTGGTTAAGAACTGTATGAAAGGTTTCAAGCTATTCTGGAAATTAGGACATCGTTTCATCTCTCTTACCCTTCCTTTACTCTGCAGTTTACCTCCCTACCCCCAACATACATAAGTAAGTAGTCCATGGGAATAAAGTAAAAAGTGCAGAGCGTTTGGGTTCAAAAGGTTTTAATTTCTTGCGGCATACGGCTTGTCTTTCTATTCCTTAATTCTGTAAATATTATTAAATTGTATTAGATAATTAAATTAAATAGTCTCATATATTTTCCTAGGTGGTGGGGATACAGCAGTCATCAAGAATTCTTGCTATTATGGTGCTTACGTTTTAGTCAGAGCAAAGACTGACAACAAACAAGTAAATAAATATGGTGATATATGCTTTGAAGAAAATGAAACAGTATAATAGTGAATGTGTACTACTTTAGATTGGCCAACAAAGGAAGGTAACATTTGAGCTGAGACCTAGGCCTGAATGACAGCCACGTAAAAATCTAGGGAAAGGGTGTTCCAGACAAAGGGACAAGCGGTGTAAAGACCCTAAAGTAAAAATGCCCTTGGCATGTTAAAAGAACAAAAAGAAGGCTCACCTGACTGGAAGCTAGTAAGTGAATAAATGGTTGGCAGGGTCGAGATCATGTAAAATCTTGTGATACGTAGTAACGATTTTGGATGTTATTCTACGTGAAGGAAGCAACCATCAGAGAGCATTAATCAGGGGCACGGTATGATCTTCTTTATTTCTAGAAGGTAATACTATTACTAATATCTATTGCCTCATATAATGCAAAAGTTTAGCACTGGGAGAGAACACTTGTGTGCTTATTCAATAAGGAGACTTGGGTACGCCCTTTCACCCAGGTGAACTTTTTTACTCTTCTATAAAAAAGAGGATGAGAAAACTTGCATATCTTTCAGGGTTTTTTTTTTTTTTTTTTAAATTTCAAGTTTTTATTTAAGTTCTAGTTAGTTAACACAAAGGTAAAATTGGTTTCAGGTGTAGAATTTAGTGATTCATCACTTACATATAACACCCAGTGCTCATCAACAACAGGTGCCCTGCTTAGTACCCATCATCCATTTAGCTCATCCCCCCACCTCCCTCCATCAACCCTCAGTTTGTTCTCTATAGTTGAATCTCTTATGGTTTGCTTCTCTCTCTCTCTCTCTCTCTTTTTTGCTTCCCCTATGTCCATCTGTTTTGTGTCTTAAATTCCACATATGAGTGAAATTATATGGTATTTGTCTTCCTTTGACTGACTTATTTTGCTTAGCACGGTACCCTCTAATTCCATCCATATCCTTGCACATGGAAGATTTCATTCTTTTTTGATGGCTGAGTAATATTCCATTGTGTATATATACATACCACATCTTCTTTATCCATTCATCAGTTGATGGACATTTGGGCTCTTTCCATAATTTAGCTATTGTTGATAATGCTGCTATAAACATCGGGGTGCATGTGCCCCTTCGAATCAGATTTTTGTATCCTTTGGGTAGATACCTAGTAGTGTAATTGCTGGGGAATAGAGTAGTACTGTTTTTAACTTTTTGAGGAACCTCCATGCTGTTTTCCAGAGTGGCTGCACCAGTTTGCATTCCTACCAACAATGTAAGAGGGCTCCCTAATTCTCCACATCCTTGCCAACATCTTTTGTATCCCATGTCAATAATTTTGGCCATTCTGACTGGTGTGAGGTGGTATCTTATTATTGTTTTGATTTGTATTTCCCTGATGATCAGTGATGATGAACATCTTTTCATGTGTCTATTAGCCATTTGGAAGTTCTCTTTGGAAAAATGTCTGTTCATGTCTTCTGCCTGTTTCTTAACTGGATTATTTGTTTTTTGGGTATTAAGTTTAATAAGTTCTTTATAGGTTTTGGATACTAACCCTTTATCAGATATGTCATTTGCAAGTATCTTCTCCCATTACATAGATTGTCATTTAGTTATTGATTGTTTCCTTCGCTGTGCAGAAGCTTTTTATCCTGATGAAGTCCCAATAGTTCATTTTTGCCTTTGTTTCTCTTGCTTCCAGAGATGTGTCTAGTAAGAAGTTGCTACGGCTGAGGTCAAAGAGGTTGCTGCCTATGTTCTTCTCTAGGATTTTGATGGTTTTCTGTCTCACATTTAGATCTTTCATCCATTTTGTATTTATTTTTGTGTATGGAGTAGGAAAGTGGTCCAGTTTCATTCTTCTGCATGTTACTGTCCAGTGTTGCCAGCACCATTTGTTGAAGAGACCGTCTTTTTTTCCATTGGATATTCTTTCCTGCTTTGTCAAAGATTAGTTGACCGTACCATTGTGCATCCGTTTCTGAGTTCTCTATTCTGTTCCATTGATCTATGTGTCTGTTTTTGTGCCAGTACCATACTTTCTTAATGACTATAGCTTTGTAATATAGCTTGAAGTCTGGGATTGTGATGCTTCCAGCTTTGCTTTTCTTCTTCAAGTTTGCTTTGGCTATTTGGGTTTTTTTTTGTGTGGTTCCATACAAATTTTAGAATTGTTTGTTCTAGCTCAATGAAAATGCTGGTGGTATTTTGATAGGGATTGCATTGAATGTGTAGATTCCTTTGGGTAACATAGACATTTAAACAATATATGTGTTCTTCCTATCCATGAGCATGGAGTATTTTTCCATTTCTTTGTGTTCTCTTCAACTTCTTTCATAAGTGTTCTAAAGTTTTCAGAGTACAGATCTTTTACCTCTTTGGTTAGGTGTATCCCCAGGTATCTTATCATTTTTGGTGCAATTGTAAATGGAATTGATTGCTCATTTCTCTTTCTGCTGCTTCATTATTGGTATATAGAAATGCAACGGATTTCTGTACATTGATTTTATATCCTGTGACTGCTAAATTTATGTATTCTAGTAATTTTTTGGTTGAGTCTTTTAGAGGTTTTCTACATAGAGTACCATGTCATCTGAAAATAGTGAAAGTTTGACTTCTTCCTTGCCGATTTGAATACCTTTTATTTCTTTTTAATGTCTGATTGCTGAGGCTAGGACTTCCAGTGGTATGTTAAATAATGATGGTGAGAGTGGACATCTCTGTCTTGTTCCTGACTGTAGGGGAAAATCTCTGTTTTTCCCCGTTGAGGATGATATTTGCTGTTGGTCTTTCATATACGGCCTTTATGATGTTGAGGTATGTTCCACCTATTTCTACTTTGTTGAGGGTTTTTATCAGGAATGGATGCTGTATTTTGTCAAATGCTTTTTCTGCATCTATTGAGAGGATCGTATGGTTTTTATCCTTTCTTTTATTAATGTGGTGTGTCATGTTGATTGATTTGTGAGTATTGAACCACCCCTGCAGGCCCGGAATAAATCCCACTTGAACATGGTGAATAATTCTTTTAATGTACTGTTCGATTCCATTTGCTAGTATCTTGTTGAGGATTTTTGGTTCCATGTTAATCAGGGATATTGGCCTGTAATTATCCTTATTAGTGGGGTCTTTTTTTTTTTTTTAAAGATTTTATTTATTTATGTGACAGAGAGACAGCCAGCGAGAGAGGGAACACAGCAGGCGAGTGAGAGGGGAAGAAGCAGGCTCCCAGTGGAGGAGCCCGATGTGGGACTCGATCCCGGAACACCGGGATCACGCCCTGAGCCGAAGGCAGACGCTTTAACGACTGCGCTACCCAGGCGCCCCTATTAGTGGGGTCTTTGTCTGGTTTTGGAATCAAGGTAATGCTGGCCTCCTAGAAGTTAAGAAGTTTTCATTCCATTTCTATTTTTTGGAACAGTTTGAGAAGAATAGGTATTAACTCTTTAAATGTCTGGGAGAATTACCCTGGGAAGCCATCTGGCCCTGGACTTTTGTCTGTTGGGAGATTCAATTTCTTTGCTGGTTATGGGTCTATTCAAATTTGCTATTTTTTCCTGTTTCAGTTTTGGTAGTTTATATGTTTCTAGGAATTTATCCATTTCTTCCAGATTGCCCACTTTGTTGGCATATAGTTTTTCATAGTATCCTCTTATAATTGTTTTTATTTCTGTGGTGTTGGTTGTGATCTGTCCTCTTTCACTCATGATTTTATTTATTTGGGTCCTTTCTCTTTTCATTTTGATAAGTCTGATTAGGGGTTTATCAATTTGATTAATTCTTTCAAAGAACTAGCTCTTAGTTTTGTTGATTTGTTCTCTCTTTTGTTTTGTTTTGTTTTTTGTTTGTTTGTTTCTATATCGTTTATTTCTGCTCTAATCTTTATTATTTCCCTGCTTCTGCTGGCTTTAGGCTTTATTTGCTGTTCCTTTTCTAGCTCCTTTGGGTGTAGGATGTTCTTTAACTTCCATGTATTTGTGGTCTTTCCAAATTTTTTCTTGTGGTTGACTTCAGGTTTTATAGTGTTGTGGTCTGAAAATATGCATGATACAATCTCAGTCTTTTTGTACTTGTTGGGGGCTGATTTGTGACCCAGTATGTGATCTCTTCTGGAGAACGCTCATATGCATTTAAAAAAAAGTGTATTCTGCTTTTATAGGATAAAATGTTGTGAATATATCTGTTAAGTCCATCCAGTCCATTGTGTCATTCAAAGCCATTGTTTCCTTGTTGATCTTCTGCTTAGATGATTTGTCCATTGCTGTAAGTGGGGTGTTAAAGTCCCCTACTATTATTGTATTATTATCAATGAGTTTCTTTTTAAAAAAAAAATATTTATTTATTTGAGATAGAGAGCAAGCGAGCACACAAGTGAGGGGAAGAGCAGAGGGAGAGGGAGAGAGAGAAGCAGGGAGGTTGATGCAGGGGTTTCCCAGGACCCTGGGATCATGACCTGAGCTGAAGGCAGACACTTAACTAACTGAGCCACCTTAAACGCCCCGTCTATGAGTTTCTTTATGTTTGGTATTAATGGATTTATATATTTGGGTTCTCCTAAGTTGGGGGGCATAAGTATTTGTAATTGTTGGAGCTTCTTGCTGGATAGACCCTTTAATTATGTAGTAGAGCTCTTCTTCATCTCTCGTTACAGTCTTTGGTTTAAAATCTAGTTTGTCTGGTGTAAGTATAGCTACTCTGGCTTTCTTTTGATTTCCATTAGCATGACAGATGGTTCTCCATGCCCTTAATTCCAATCTGGAGATGTTTTTAGGTCTAAAATGAGTCTTTTGTAAGCAACATATAGATGGGTCTTGTTTTTTTAATCCATTATGATACCCTGTATCTTTTGATTGGAGCATTTAGTCCATTTGCATTCAGAGTAATTATTGATAGATAAGAATTTAGTGTCATTGTATTACCTGTAAAGTTGCTGTTTCTGGAAATTTTCTCTGTTCCTTTCTAGTCTTTGTTGCTTTTGGTCTTTCTTTCCCACTTAAAGTGTCCCCTTTAATATTTCTTGCAGGGCTGGTTTAGTGGTCATGAGCTCTTTTAGTTTTTGTTCGTCTGGGAAGCTCTTTATCTCTCCTTCTATTCAGAAAGATGCCTCACTGGATAAAGTATTCTTGGCTGCATATTTTTCCGCATTCAGCACGTTGAATGCCACTCTCTTGTGGCCTGCCAGGTTTCTGTGGAGAGAGCTACTGCTAACCAATTTATCTTCCCTTGTAGGTTAGAAATTTCTTTTCTCTTGCTGCTTTTGGGATTCTTTCCTTATCTCTATATTTTGCAAATTGTACTATGATATGTCTTAGTGTCGGCCAGCTTTTGTCGAATTTGATGGGAGTTCTTTGTGCTTCCTGGATTTGGATGACTGTTTCCTTCCCCAGATTAGGTAAGTTCTCAGCTATAATTTGCTCAAATAAACTTTCTGCCCCCTTTTCCCTGTCTTCTCCTTCTGGGATTCCTGTGATAGGAATTTTATTATGCTTTATGGAGTCACTGAGTTCCCTAAGTCTACATTTGTGATCCAGTAGTTTTCTTTCCCTCTTCTATTCAGCTTCATTATTGTCCATAATTGTATCTTCTATATCACTGATTCGTTCCTCTGCTTTGTTCATCCTTGTTGTCATTGCATCCAGTCGGTTTTACATCTCAGTTATAGCATTTTTAATTTAAAGACTTCATTTATTTATTTGACAGAGAGAATGACAGAGAGAGAGAGAGAGTGCACACAAGCAAGGGGAGAGGCAGGCAGAGGGAGAGGGAGAAGCAGGCTCCCTGCTCAGCATGTGGGGCTTGAGCCCAGGACCCTGGGGTCATGACTTGAGCTGAAGGCAGATGCTTAACCAGCTGGGCCATCCAGGCGCCCCTCAGTTACAACATTTTTTATTTGGGCCTGACAAGTTTTTAGTTCTTTTACCTCTGCAGGGAGGGATTCTCTAGTGTCTTCTATGCTTTTCTCAAGCCCAGCTAGTATCATTATGATTGTTGTTTTAAGTTCTGGTTCAGGCATATTACTTATCTGTTTTGATTTGTTCCCTGGTCATCACTTCTTCCTGTTCTTTCTTTTGGGGTGAATTCCCCTGTCTTGTCATTTTGGGTAAGTCACCGGGTTTGTGTGTGTGTGTGTGTGTGTGTTAGGAAAGCCTATTATGTTTCCTGCTCCTGAGAGTAATGGCTATATTAAAAAGAGGTCCTATACCCTCCAGCATCTGGTGCTTTCGGATGTGTTTCAGAGTGTGCACTGTGCTGTTGTGTTTTGGCTGCTCTTTTCCCTAGGTCGGTCTTTTGCAGAGTTTCTCCTTGTCTGCAGTGGGGAGTGTTTGGACCTTGTCCACAGTGTGGCAAGTTTTAACTAAGTGTGTTTTGGGCTGCTTGTTGAGAGGCTAGGTCCTATTTCCCCTAGAGCTGAAGCTTTGCAGCACTCTATGGTCAGTAGCCTTGGTGTGCGTGAGGGATTTGTGCTGGTCTTCTGGAGGAGGAGCCTGCTCTGCTGGTTGTCAGGCTGACTTGCCCTAGTAAAGATGCACGTATAGGATACAGGGGTCGGGGCCTGCCCCTGTTCAGGAAGCCCTCACAGAAGAGCAGACAATCTCCCCTCTTGTGTCACCGGCTTCCATCAGATCCCTGCCCTCATGCTGTCTGCGGCTGAGCCATCTGCCCACCCCATGGCACAGTACTCCTATGTTTTCTTTTAGGCTCATGGCTGGGTTTCAGAACTCCAAATTTTAGGGACCCGGAGTGCGCAGAGTGGTGCTGATCTTCTGTGGAGAGTCTTGCCACCCTGCAGTTGGTGCCCATTACTCCCAGAAAAGCAGTGACATGATTGCACAGTGGCTTGGAGTTTATGGTAAAGCGCGGCAAAAGCTGGCACCAGGGTTTGCTGCTCTCAGCAGGTGTCTCTGTTCCTATGCTGATGAACGGGGCAGCACATTGGTACCCACTGGCTTTTTTGTCCCTTGAGAGGCCATGCTGCCTCTCTCAAATGCACTCCAAGAAGGGGAACTCTCTCTTCCAGTGCAACCCAGAGGATCCTCAAATCATGCTATCTGGTCCCAGGTCTCTGCCTTCCTTCCCCACAGAAGCACTGCTATGGCCTCCAGGCTCCACCAGATGGTGACTAATAGACTTCTGAAACTTCAGACTTTGGGCTCCCGTGATTGTAAAAACAATGATCAGCTGCTCTAGTTTTCCCAGTCAGTGGTTTGGGGGAAGTGTTTCTCCTGTGCAATTCCCTCTGCACTGCTTTGTCTGTTTCTCTCTCTCTCCTCTCTCTAAGATCAAGGCCCCCCCCTCCCCCCGCATCATTTGCATTTCTTTTCTCCCCACAGTCATGTCTCTGCACTTCCTGCCTTCCCTGATATGGCTTCTTTTCTCATTCTAGTTCTGCAGTTTGCTCTCTCAGCATTCAGATCCATTTCTTGGGTGTTCAGAATGATGTGATATTTATCTAGCTGTGTTTGAGGGATGAGGCAAGCTTAGGGTCCCCCTACTGTTCTGCCATCTTATCTAGGGTTTTGTTTTATAACTGGAAAAAATCCTTGAGAATATCTGAACTAAATCCTCTTAAGGAAATTAAGGCTCAGTCAGATTAAGCAATTTTTCATCTTTAGATAGCAGCAATAGAGCTAGGGGTAGATACCAGTATATTGTTTTTGTTTTGTTTTCCTAAATGCCATACTTTTCAGATGAAATTAGGAATGAATGCAAAGGTATTTTGTAAACCTTAAAGTACCATACAAATATAAGACGTAATTGTTTTCAGGATACTTCACCTTGAGACAACAAAGCTATCACAGGAGATAGATTATTTGGGAAGGAAGTATTGATAAACAAGTTTTACAAATTTTTCAAATGTTTCATTTAGAAGCCACTGCAACCATGTTTCTTCAATGGAATCTAAGATTGAAATCCAATGGAGAGAAAATAGAAGTTATTCTGAAATGGGAAATAGCATGAAAGACTTGTTCTGTCTGTTATGGACCACATGTTTGTGTCTCTCCGAAATTCATATATGAAAATCCTGATCCTCAGTGTGATGGTATTTGAAGATGTGGTCCTTGGGAGACAATTAGATCATGAGGGTAGGTCTCTCATGATGGGATTGGTGCCCTTATAAGAAGAGACATGAGAGTTTATCTCTCTGCTTCTGCCATGTGAGGATACAGTGAGAAGATGGCCATCTGCAAATCAGGAAGCAAGCTCTCATCAGACACCGATCCACCAGCACCTTGGTCTTGGACGTCCCAGCCTCTAGAATTGTGGGAATTAAATGCCGTTGTTTAAGTCACCCAGTCTATGGTAATTTGTTATAACAGCCTGAACTAAGGCAACCTCTTTTAATGTCTTTACTGGGAGTACAAAGGAGCTTTATGCTTCTCTTTACTTTAGAGTGAAAACTCTTTATTCATGCCAGTGATAGTCTCCAAGTAAGGAAAGGGAACTAATCCAGACAAAGTTAAGAGCAGAGTCCTTGAATTCTTGTTCTTTAGTACCTATCTTCCAGTAAAAACAATGACATCAAAATGGGATATCTGGTGGTATCTTAATAATCACAAAGTTGAAATTTTTTTCTTACCAGAATCTAATATTTTAGTAATTGCTGGATAAAGAAAGAATATTTTCTTCAAAGAGTATTCAACTAATGACGCTGTTTTTAGGAGTTATTGATATGTTTAAATGAACAAAAGTGTATAATGTTGGAGGAAAATTAGGAAGTTTAAAAATATTTTTTCCTGAAACTTGAAGAAGAAAGTAATTTTCTTTGATTTTTTTCAAAACCTCTAGAAGAGGTTTTTCAGATTGCCTGAAGAGCCCCGGGAGTACTCTGCCATGTGGGGTCTTCCTTACCCAGCCCAGGTTTTAGGATATCTGACCTTGAGTATAATGAGAAACAAACGTGGTGTATTAGCTTTAGTAGACATCCTTATTCATACATCAGCCTGTTCTGTGGCAACACTGGGACCCCAAGAAAGTAAATAATACTGGAATCTAATGTTATAATATAAGCTTAAGCTGTCTTCTTGGCATATTTCATCAAAGAAAAAGTGGTTTCTTAGCTAAATGTGCATGTTTCTTGACACATCCTAGGAGTCTCATGATTTTTCTCAGGGCTAGAGAAAGCACAGTGTATTTTATTTTATTTTTTTAAGATTTTATTTTTTAAGTAATACATACACCCAACATGGGGCTCAAACGTACAGCCCTGAGATCAAGAGTCTCATGGTCTACAACCAGCCAGGTGCCCCAAGAAAGCATAGTTTAAAGAGAGAGATGGGTTGCAGAGAGATGGGCTATCTCAGTAGAGGACATGCCAAGGCGTTGGGTTCTAGAACAAGTCTTGCCACTAAATTGCTGTGGAATAACATATGTTACTGCTCTTTTTTGAGTTTCAAAATCCTACAACAGAATTAATCTTCTGGGATTTATCCTTTATTTTATTCCACTTATCAAGGCAATTACCTTAGAGTATAAACTCCTTCATTTGAATGTCAGATTCTACAGAGCAAAGAGCTGTTATGTCTGTTCTAGTGGTGGCATGGGACATATGGGTACAGCCAACTTAAATTTGTCTTATGCTTCTTTCCTTAAGAACTGTTTTTATTTTTCTTGTCATATGCAAGATTCGATGAGAACTTGAAAAATGGGAGTGTGGTGGGAAAAAACCAAGTATATTGCTACAGGCTTAATAATAACTTATGTATTAAATGATGACGAGAAAGATGACTGTTTCCATAGTGGTATTTAGCTTTTCTTCTGTAAAAGTTATTTGAATACCTATTAAGTACTTCATCTAATCAAGGAGGAAGTTATAGTGGAAGGCAGAGTATAATATTTATCTTATCTTTCATGCTATAGAATGCAATTATACACATAAGATTCAATTCTAGGAAATGTTCCACTCTGCAATGCATCTCTAGAATTAGAGTTTAAAAGAAAGATTAGTTATTTGGACTAGGTGGTGGTTTTAATCAGCTTGAACTGCTGACCAAAGTATCACTGGGTGGCTTAAACCACAGACATTTATGTCTCACAGGTCTGGAGGCTGGGAAGTCCAAGATTGAGGTGCTGACAGGTTCGGTTTCTGGTGAGAACATTCTTTGTGGCTTGCAGACAGCTGCCCTCTGATTGTGTCCTCTCCTGATAGAGGGAGATTGAGCTGGGGTCTCTTCTTCCTGCAAGGACACTAATCCCATCATTAGTGAAGACCTCATGATCTCATCGAAACCTAATTACCTTCCAAAGGCCCCACTGCCAGGTACCATCACAGTCAGAGGTTAGTGCTTCAATATATGAATTTTGAGGAGAAATAAACATTCAGTCCATAATAATGGTAATCAGAGGGGGTGTAAGGAATAATTATTTGATCATGACACTGAATCTCTTCTTTGGTTTTCTGCATTTTCTTACCTTTTTCCATCATCTTCAATCTCTCCCTTAGAGCCTGCTTAAACGTTTCCTCAAAAAGGACTTTTACTGGATTGGTCTGAGGAACAATTCTGGCTGGAGGTGGGAAGATGGATCAGCCCTAAACATCTCAAGGTAAGGGGGTTCAAAACAATGGGGAAAAAGAGAAAAGGGGAAGAGAAATTATGTGACTGGGGTAATAGATTGTGGATAACAGATGGAGAGGAGCGGAAAAGATAAGGAAAGGAACTAGGGAACAGGAGAGGAAATGAGTGGTGGATAAGAGCCAAAAAAAAAACCCCCCAAAAAACCAAAAACCCACCCCAGGGGCGCCTGGGTGGTACAGTCGTTAAGCGTCTGCCTTTGGCTCAGGGCGTGATCCCGGCGTTATGGGATCGAGCCCCACATCAGGCTCCTCCGCTGGGAGCCTGCTTCTTCCTCTCCCACTCCCCCTGCTTGGTTCCCTCTCTCGCTGGCTGTCTCTCTCTGTCAAATAAATAAATAAAATCTTAAACAACAACAACAAAAACAACAACAACAAAAACCCCACCCCAAAACACTACCCCCCTTCTCCAAAAAAGGATGACATCTTAAAGGGAGGCTAATGTTTTGGGAGCTGAGAGAAGTGGGGCCTGACTAGGGAGAAAGAACGGCCCAGTTTTTATCCCTTCATGCCTTGCAGCTCCTCTGCTCTCCTGTTACCTTAAGTGATTGACTTTTCTGATTTCTTACAGGATTCTTTCAAATAGCCTGATACAGAAGTGCGGTACCCTCAGCGAAGAAGGTCTCCGGGCCTCCAGCTGTGAAGTTCTTTTACACTGGGTCTGTAAGAAGGTCAGACTTTGAGGGGTCAGAGCTGTCAGATGGCTCCCTAACAAGACGGAGCAGGCCTCTGGCTGCTGGGGTGGCCATGAGTGTGTGAATGCTGAACCTTCTAGTACACGACATTTGATGCAAGATTAATGCAGTTTCCCTGGGATTGATGGTTTATCGCTCGACCCTCTTTGAGCACGTTTAGATATTATCTTAACAATTTAAATGATCTAGAAACATTTGGGAAATAAACATTTTTTGTAGTACTTCCCACCCTAGTGACTGATGAGGCCTCCTTCAGCCCCATTCCCACCATCTCTGTCAAAAATGTATGTTTCCTCTCTGTTATGATCCAAACTGATCTGACGAAATCCGTGCAGGTGTACACTATTTCTAGTGCGTTACCGGGGTTTGATGTGTGCTAGTGGGTTGGCATGTGACTTATTCCTCATAATATATTTTTATCCTAACGGTGGCCCTTTGCAGATAAAGCTGTGTTCTAGGGATGGTGCTAATAGAACGTAAATTGTAGAAAGTGGACGAGAACAGGGTGCTGCTTTCTGCTTCTCAGCTCTTCACCACCTAGAGTCCTGGCCTTGGCTAAATTTAATTTTTCTGGGCGTGCGTAGACGTGGTTGAGTAAACCGATATATGACCATATCTTAAACATGTTGTGAATGGGTGATCTGCGAGTTAATTTCACAATAGTGGTCAGTCTGAGGAAAGTTTACGGAAGCCATTTATGTGCTTGATACCCGAATTATTTGAGGCACGAATGACTCAAAAATGAGAAAAACATGATTATTTCTCTTAAGTAGGGTTTAGAGATAGGCAGGGAGGGAAGGTGCTGTTTAAAAGATGTAGGAGGGAGTACTGAGGGGGACCATCATTCTGTACTATAGATGACCCTGGATTATAATCTCTTATCTTTCTCTCATAGTTTTATTTTTTTAGGAACATGAACTGTATCTTATCCACCATTGTATCCCCCACACCTAATAGAGTGCTTGTATCAATGAATATTAAATGAATGAATGGATGAATAAAAAATTTAAAAATTCTTATTCTAGTTTTTTTTTTTTTTTCTGTTAGCCCATGAGTTTATTAGAGGAATTAAGGGCAAGAAACACAGTATTTTCTAATCCTTCCTAACCCCACCCAGTGTGAGTTCAGTAGCTGCCTCTAAAAAGGCAAAGAGCCAGTTTCATCTAGATGTAATGTTTACAGTAGGACGTGGTGGAAACCAGCTCCCATCTCCTCATGATCTCTTACCTTTGGCTCTGGGGCTGGAGGATGTCTCTTGTTTATGAATGTGGTGGTAGCGAGTCCCGCTTGGGTAAGGATGTAGGTAATGATGCCCCTTGGCCCTGGCTTGGCTGCTACAGGGCGCACAGTCTCATTTACTTGCTCAGAGAGAAACAGAGGAGGACGTTGCATTCCTGAGCTCTCCCCTGAGCAGGCAGTTTGAGGGCAGCTCTTCTCCGTGACAAAGGTTCAGTCTTTTTGCAAGGATTTCTCACCCCCTCTCATCAGAATTGGATCTAGTTCTTCACTGCTCTTTCTCCCTTTAGGATGTTACATTAGAAATCACTTCTCTCCTAGCTATTTATTTCTCCCCTAGACTTACTCATTAGGAGCCAGGGTCAGTCATTAACTCAATTCTTCTACCTTGCCTCGTGAAATAAAGTTTGAGTTTATTTTTGTGTCTGGTGCAAGAAAGCAGTCCACTTTCCTTCTTTTGCATGTAGCTGACCGGTTTTCCCAACACCATTAAAAAAAAAAATTTGGATCTTTTTATTCCAAGGTTTTCAAAAGAAATAAAACAGAAAAAGCAAAACAATCTGATCAAATGTACAGTTCAAAAATGTCTTTTGGGATTTAGCAACAAGTCCTAGGAAAGAAAACTCCAGAGTTTTCTTGAACCAGACAAGTTAGCACTGGCAAGTTTGTGGCACTAGTAAAACAAAAACAAAAAATTAACTCTCGGGGTGCCTGGGTGGCGCAGCGGTTAAGCGTCTGCCTTCGGCTCAGGGCGTGATCCCGGCGTTATGGGATCGAGTCCCACATCAGGCTCCTCCGCTAGGAGCCTGCTTCTTCCTCTCCCACTCCCCCTGCTTGTGTTCCCTCTCTCGCTGGCTGTCTCTATCTCTGTCGAATAAATAAATAAAATCTTTAAAAAAAAAATTAACTCTCTTGATCATATCGTTATCTCCATGAAAATCTTTTTATTTTTTCAATCTGTAAAAAAGGTCTTTCTTCATAAATTAACTTTTTAAATAATTTAATGGCTGTCTACTACGTGATGTTTAACGATTTTTTTTTTTTTTTTAGTGTACAGAGGTTATGTTTCCCAACTCTTACCCAGACGAGTATGGCATTTAGTTCAGACCTATCTAGCAGCAGATTTCCCCAACCCTCTAACCGAGCTACCAAATTTCTCTCTTAACTAATGCAAACATATCAAGTAGTGAGAGACCCAGGCTTATAAATGGAGTAGATACAAGGAGGGCGCTGTGTCCGGTCTGGACTTTGACAAAGCAGTAATATTCCAGGGAGCGTAGAACCAATAATAGCACAATTTTAAAAAAGGAAACAAAAACAAAACACATTTCTCTTATGACAATGTAATTTTCACTAGAGTCTACCCTTCTCAGAGCATCAAAGACTTTTGAAACTATGAAATGTCACTGACGTCTATAATCAAACACAAGCATGAAATTTAAGAACTCAAAAGTGCTGGAAAGAGATTACTGCAGAGCCCTAGCTCTACTACCATTTGTTGAAGGGACTTTTTCCCTGTTGCATATTCTTGCCTCCTTTGTCGAAGATTCATGGACCATGTAACAGTGGGTTTATTTCTGGGTATCCTCTTCTGTTCCATTGATTTATGTGTTTGTTTTGTGTCAGTACTGTGCTGTTTGGCTTACTACAGCTTTGTAGTGCATCTTGAAATCTCGAATTGTGATACCTCCAGTTTTGTTTTTCTTTTTCAAGATTGCTTTGGCTATTTGGGGTCTTTTGTGGTTCCATACAAATTTTAGGATTGTTTGTTCTAGTTCTTTGAAAAATGCTGTTGGTGTTTTGATAGGGATTGTATTAAATTTATATATTGCTTTGGGTAGTGTAGTCACTTTAACACTTTTTTAAAAAGATTTTTAAATTATTTTTAAGTAATCTCTACACCCAATATGGGGCTCGAACTTACCACCCCTGAGATCAAGAGTCACATGCTCCACTGACTGAGCCGGCCAGAAGCCCTCAATATTTATTCTTCCAATCTGCGAGGATGGAACATCTTTCCCTTGGTTTGTGTTGTTTTCAATTTCTCTCATCCACGTTTTGTAGTTTAGAGTACAGTGATTAGAGTTAATCAGATTCTTCAGTTCATGGGTCACCATCTTCATCAGTCATATATGCCTTTCTCGCGGTGCATTTACCTTTCTCCTTGGCCCCACATCCCCGCTTTCATTTATCTTTCCTCCACCGAAACGTACTTTGATGTTCATTGTATCCCTTGAGCCTGTTTGTATCTTTATAAAATATGTAGTGTTCTTATTTGTTTCATATTTAATTAAATGATTCTATATATTTCATTGTTACACTTTTTTCTGTGAACATGTTTTTGAGTTCTATTCATGTTGCACTATGTACGTGTAATTCATCCTTGTAGCTGTTGCATAATCTTCGTTTTATGTATCCATTCTCTTAATGATGGACACCTAGTTTGCTTTTGTTTCCCCACTATCACAAGCAGTGATGGGATGGATATTCTCTTCTCTATCCCTACTCCAAAGTCTTCCCCATCTTAGGAAATGGCCCTACCTCCACTTAGTTGTTCAGATTCCAAATTGAAGTGCTTCCTGGTTTCTTTTTTTCTGTACCAACAAAGTTTATCATCGCCATCAGCAAAGTATATTCTAAATCTCCTCTCTTCTTCCCATTTCCACTTTTTAAAAAAAGATTTATTCATTTATTAGAGAGAGAGTGTGTGAGCTCTAGTGTGAGTGGGGGAAGGGGCAGTGGGCGAGAATCTCAAGCAGACTCCCCGCTGAGCAGGAACCCGATTGGGCTCCATCTCTTGACCCATGAGATCATGACCTGAACAAAAATCATGAGTGGGATGCTTAACCAACTGAGCCACCAAGGTGCCTCTCCATTTCCACTTTTTTTTTTTAAAGATTTTATTTATTTATTCGATGGAGATAGAGACAGCCAGCAAGAGAGGGAACACAAGCAGGGGGAGTGGGAGAGGAAGAAGCAGGCTCATAGCGGAAGAGCCTGATGTGGGAATCGATCCCATAACGCCGGGATCACGCCCTGAGCCGAAGGCAGACGCTTAACCGCTGTGCCACCCAGGCGCCCCCACTCCATTTCCACTTTTAATTCCAGTCCAAGCCTCTGTTGGTGTTCACCTAGATTACTGTGACAGCTTCCTTTGTTATTACCGCCTTTAAACATAGTTTTAGTGAGGGAAGCCTCAGGTGGTTGAATGTCCAACTCTTGGTTTTGGCACAGGTCATGATCTCAGGTCATGGGATGGGGTGCCAAGGCAGCTGTGCACTGAGCAGGGAGTCTGCTTAGGATTCTCTCTCTCCTGCTGCCTCTTCCCCTGCTCATGTGCATGCACTGTGTAAATAAATAAATAAATAAAATCTTTAAAAAAAACAGTTTTAATGAGGTATAGTTGACATATAGTAAACTGAATATATTTAAAGAGTAAAATTTGATAAGTTTTGACGTATATCTATGTCTATATATCCATGAAAATGTCACATAACCAAAATGATGAAACAGCAGCTACCCTCAAAAGCTTCCTCCTGCCTTTTGTAATTCTTCCTTCTCTCTCGTCCTCGTCACCCAGCACTCTCCCATCCTCAGGAAACCCTGATCTACTTTATGTCACTATAGATTCGATTACATCTTCAAGAGTTTTACAGAGTCAATAAGTATGTACTTTTTTGTCCCCCAGTCTTCTTTCACTCAGAATAATTATTTTGATTTTCATTCACGGTATTGTGTGTAACAATGGTTGAACATCTTTTCATGTGCTTATTTGCCATCCATATATCTTTCTTTGGTGAAGTACTGTTCAAATATTTTACGTCTTTATTTGTTTTCTTGTCGCTGAGTTTTCAGAATCCTTCATATTCTGATACCACATTCTTACCAGATACACACTTTGCAAATATTTTCTCCCAGTCTGTGGTCTGTCTTTTCATTCTCTTAATAGTGTGTTTCAAAGAACAGAAGTTTTTAATTTTTGTGAAGTCTATTGTATCAATCTTTGTATTATAGCTTTTGTTATTTGTATGTTGTCTAAGAAATCTTTGCCTAGTCCACGTTCACAAAGATTGCCTCTATGTTTCCTTCCAGAAATGTTATAGTTTTAGCTCTTGCATTTAAGTCCGTGATCTGTTTTGATCCAACTTTTATATATGGTGTGAGATATGGGTTGAGGTCTCTTTTTTTCTTCTTTTTATAGAAGCCTAATTGGTCCAGCACCTTTTATTGAACTAACTACCCTTTGTCATTAAGCATCTTTTACCTTTGTTGAAAATCAATGATCATATTGGTGCCATTTATTTATATGTCGATCATTTCATTTCTTATACCACTGTAATTTTATCGTAAGTCTTGAAATCAAGTGGTGTAATCCTTCAACTTTTTCTTTTTCAAAATTGTTTTAGTTGTTCTAGGTCCTATGATATTTTACTGTAGATCTTAGATAAATATTCTATTCCTATGTAATTTTGTAAATGTATGGATATGTCAGGTTGAATTGCTGGGTGAATGGATACTTTATTCAAATGAGCCTATGAATTTAAACTCTCCAGCAATGTTTAAGGTCACGTGCCTGTTGCTCTCTACCCTCCTCAGACAAGGGTGAAGTGAACCACAGGCTCCTTATGATAATGAGTTTTCACTGCTAGCTCTAATCCTCCTATGAGTTTTTACTTAGGTCTTTCAGGTTCTTCACATTGGCACATCTGTAAGACAAAGCTGGTAATGATCTTTGCTAGTAAGCACCTCTCGAAGCAAAACCTTGATGATTATAAAGTTTTTTGTTTCCATATTAGTAATGAGAGGAGGAAGGAAATAAAGGGGAGGGGAGAAAACTCTAGGCACACAGGAGAAAGTATGAAAGGAATGTCATAAAAGCAAAGGAAGGAGTGATTTTCAAGGTGGAGGGAGCGTTCATCAATATAAAATGCTAAAGAGATGTAAAGTAGCATAGTGACAGAAGAGTATTCAGTGAGATTGACGATACGGAGGTCACTGTTCATCATTCTTTATTAGTGTGCTGGTGAAAGATGTGAAATTTCAGTGACCTGACACAGGGTAAGGAAATGGAAACAATGAGTTTAGACATTTCCTTTAAGAAGTTTTGTTACAGCAGGAAGGAAAAAGATAATATCTAAATAAAGGGTTATACGCTGCACCAATATATTTTTACATAAATGAGAAAGGGTAGCTTATGTTTATAACTTTTGACTTAGTTGAAAGAGAAAGATTAAAAGTTCATAGAAGACCAGGATCCTTGAGGCAGTGGGTGACTGCGTGACCTGATACACAAATGGGAGAAATAATTTTGAGTGGAAAGAGCGTCCCCTTGATGGGGGAAGATTCCGATATGTTTGTCTAAGTGATAGGAAAGAAAATGTACACTGTGTTTGCCTGGTGAACTCTATTTTCTCAGTGAAATAAAGAACAAGGTTATATGCTAAGAGTGAAGGAGAACGTGATAGGTTTGGGATTGATGGAAGGAAGAATTCTGGAATTTCTACACAGGGAAAAGAGACATCTGCCTAGAGACCCAACATGGCTGCTCGGCACCGAGAGCTCCAGTGAGGCAGGAGGCCATACATTTTCAGTGATTTCAGCCTGCACTCTTGCCTGGTTATTGGCAGCGGCCCATGTCACACTAGTTGTCATGACAGAGAAGTCAAATGGTAGGAATGATGAAGGGTGGGGATTTTACGGGTGGTTTCAGGGGAGAGAAATGGTGTCAGGAAATAGAAGTAGCCAGAACTAGGTAAGAAACCCAAAGAGTGGGGGACCCTGCAGTGAGGAACATGCTGGATGGGAAAAGATTTGGGAGTTACAGTGATGTAGTTTGGTAATGTAGGTGAGGTTAGGGGGCGATGACCAAGAAAGAATTCTTGAGACGTCTTTGGTGCAAAAAAGTGATTTTATTAAAGCACGGGGACAGGGCCCGTGGGCAGAAAGAGCTGCTGCACCAGGGGCTGTGAGGGGTGACTGATTATATACTTGGGAGTTGGGGGCATATAAGGCAAAGGGAGGTTTTCAAAAAGAACTTTTATTTGCTAAGGAGGACCTACAAGATGCTGGAGGCCTTGCCATTGTCAAGTTAAAGTAGTTTTTCCCTCTAGGAAAGCATTAACTTAAGACAGTTTCCTTCTGGAAGTTAGGTTATTGATGAGAATGCTTTTTTCTTGTAAATCACTAAGACATTTGTAAACTGAGGGAGACTCCTGTCTTGCTGGACTGTGATCTCTATTGTTAACCATTTGGTTTTTTTCCCCTTCCCTTACGTTTGGGGCAGCCAGGAGTCCTGAGGAATGTCACAGATCCCACCTGGGAGTGGGGGTGGGGGGTTTGCGGGGCGTCAGTTTGTGTTTTGCCCTCAGCTAGCCTTCTGCTCCCTCATCAGTAATACAGGAGATGAGATAAATACTGCAGTGAACATGGTTGTGGTGCGGAAAAATAAAAATCAGACCGGCCAGAGACCAAGTGACACTCAGAGAGGTAGGAGAACTCGGGTTTATTTTACACCGGGGGACTCAGATGAGCTTGTGCTCGAAATGCTGGGCCCGGGTAGTGGGGTTACAGAGGTTTTATAGGGGGGTGCAAGGGGTCAGGTTCCAAGGGCTGTGCTGACTGCTGGTAGGTGAGTTTCAATTGGGGTGGGGGGCTGCTTTAGGCAGGAACAGCGGTTAGGGAGCTTGTGGCCGGAAGCCTGTTTACAGAAGCAGAAAGGGCTGGTTATTTCTTGCTCCCAGCGGGGCTTCTGGTTATCTCTTGGTCCAACGACTGAGCTAGTACTTTCCATCTTCTGGGACCTGCTTGCCTGGGCCTGCTCTGGGTAATTTTCCTCTTCAGTTGTACATACATCCTATTTCTCTATAATAGATTCCTAAAAGCAAGACTCCTGGGCCAAAATGTATGCCAAATTAAAAATTTTAATAGATACTAGCAGATTATAAGACTGAAACCATTTTACTCCTACTAGCAGCGGATGAGAGCACTGCTCCTTCCTTCTCAGCTCCGGAGTTTACATTTTGGCTTATTATCATCATTCTTATCCTTTTTTTAAAAAAAGATTTTATTTATTTATTTGAGAGAGAGAGAGAGAGCACAAGCCAGGGAGAAGCAGAGGGAGAAGAGACTCCCCGCTGAGCAGGGAGCCAGACACGGAGCTTGATCCCAGCCTCCCAGGATCATGACCTGAGCCGAAGGCAGACACTTACCTGACAGAGCCACTCAGGTGCCCCTCTTATTCTTATTCCTATTCTTGTGTGTGTGTGTGTGTGTGTGTGTGTGTGTGTGTGTGTGTGTGTGTTGGGGGGGGTAGGAGGAATGTTACATCCCAGTTATAGTTTGTGTTTTCCTAACTGCTAATATCTTTGAGCATCTCCTCAAGTTAATTTGTACTTTGTATTTCCTTTGAATTACCTCTTCATATCCCTTGGCTGTTTATTCTCTCAGGGTTTTTGTTTTTGTTTTTTTTTTCGGTTTTTGTTTTGTTTTGTTTTTCTTTCTTACCGATCTGTAGGCACTGTGTATACTTCTAATAATCTTTTGTTAGTTGTATATGTTACAAATGTTTTCTTTCTATTATTTGTGTGTGTTTTTTTAATGTCATGGAGACTGTTTTCTATACATGCATTTTAAGTTTTAATAAAGTCAAATCTCTCATTTCCATGCCGCCCCCCCCCCAGTTGTGGATTCTGGTTTTCTATTTTGAATCCCCTACCTGGGATTATGCATACATTACCCAAATATTTTCCTAATAAATTTATATTATTATTATTATTTTGTTTTACGTTTTATTTTTTTACAGTTTTTATTTAAGTATTGTATTTATTCATTTAAGTAACCTCTACCGCCAACACAGAAACGTCGCAGCTCTTCTGACTGAGCCAGCCAGGCAGCCCTTGTTTTACATTTTAATAGTTAATTCATTTTTGCTGTTTTGAGTATAGATAGGTCTAACTTAGCGACAACTGAATTCTGGGCCAAAATCGCGGATCACTGGGAGGGAGGGAACAGGTCAGAGAATTACAGTGGCAAGAAGGCATAGACTATGGGTGGGGGGGTGAGTGGGGGGCAGATGGCATGTGCCTCAAAGGGGGCATGGTTTTTTATTGTTGGAAAATACAGATAAAGTAAAAGTTACCATTTTAACCATTTTCAGGCATACAATTCAGTAGCATTAATTACATTCACAATGCGAATCGATTCAAGGATCCAGTTTTATGGGATGAGGAAAGAGTGTTCTGGAATCCGCAAAGGGAACGACAGCAACACAACAGCCGCAAAAATGCAGGCTGTCCTTTCCTCCCTCCTCTGTCTTTCCAGTGCTGCGGGACCTTCGGCAGCCTCATTCTGTGAGGACTTCATTCGCTAAAAACGGTTGTAGGCGGTTAAGATGAAGGAGTGTGGGAACATTCTGCACCCAGGTGACTAAGGTAAGGTCACGTGTTTTCAGTGCGATGGGGAGTTCAGTGAGCACATGGGGGTATTTGCCCACAGGAGCAGTGAGAGCGTGGGCCGATCTTGGGGGCCCCGATCAGGACTGGCGCGAGCGTGGGCACCGGTACCCAGGATCGGCATGAGCATTTCCTGCCGACTCAGACCGGACACTGGTGGTGCCTCACCCCAGATCGCTGTTCCTGCTCTGGGTCTGGTCAGTGTGCTGGTGATGCCAGCAATGGGTTCTAAAAGAATGTTTGTATATGCCTGCACCTTTATTTATGTACAGAGAACTTTATTACACTTCTACAATGGGAAAGGTTAGAAACGATTCAAATATCCATCAGTATTGAAATGATTAAATACATCGCCTCACCGTTTGCTTTCCTTCTGTAGAACAGACCTGTTAAAATGAGAATGTTTTCATTTTTTGCCCGTATAACTAGGAAACAACAAAAATAATAGAGAAAAAGAAACCGGTCTTTACTCCAACAAAATCGTCAAGCTAGAATGTTAGTGGAGTGAGGAGTTCCTCTGGATCCCAGTGCTCTTGTTCGCTTGGACTCGGGTTTCTGCCCAGCTCGTCCCAGCTGGAGGATTAGTCTGGTTTGGCTCCTGTGGGAATGCAAGTTTAGACGGTAGTCCTATTGCTTCATGGTGCTTTGGATTGCTTAATGTACCTTCTCCTTTCTCCATCCCCCCCCCCATACAAATCTACTCTCAAAAGTTGCATTTTCTTCTTTTGCCCCTGAGAACAGGTCCTCTCTGTCTTCAAAAAGGCGACATCTTTGGTCACATGGCTATAGAGTTAGTGACCTCACTCCAAATTTGTAACGGATGCCAAGACTGAGGTGGTGGCCTCTGTGGGCTAGAAGGGCTGTTGTGGCCGGTGCTGGTCTTACCAGTGCGGCCCCAAAGCAGCTGTTATGTGCATGCGATCTGTCCACGGGCTGGCTAGCATGTGCTCTGTAGATCCCCGGTAAGAACTAGGAGAAGGTTTTTTGTTTGTTTTTGCTTCAGTATTCCGAACTGCAAGGCCCTGTGTGACTAGTACCATCTACTTGCTGCTCCTCACTGTGATGGGTGTACTGTGCTCAAACACTTCCCTGAAACCTGTTAGTTACACTGGCTCTTTGTATGGCCATATGTTACATATATGTATTTTTAGGTAATACCTTGTGCCTACTTGAGAGGGGTGGGAACGTACTGGGAAGAACACCAATGCTGGAGATAATAAGACAAACCTGTATTCAAATCCTTTTTTAAATAATTACTGTGTGACTTTAGGCAAAACGCGTAACTTCTCTGAGCCTAGGTTTGCCTATCCTATAACCTCATTCCATCTAAAATAGCCGGTCTCCTTACTCTGACATGCACTTGCAGGTTAGTTCCTTCAAAACTCTCGTCAAGTCTGTGATTCTCTTGACGTGTTACTTCTTTGAAGTTATTATTTACTAGTTTTGAAAATGTGCATGTTCACAGTATAAAAATACAAAAGCGAGAAAGGGATGGATTTGAAAACAGTCTGTTCCCACCTCTGATTGCTGACTCACTCAGTTTTTACTCCTTCTTCCGTTCTTTTCCAGATAGAATCTTCTCATACACAGCAGTTACTTATATGAGCATGTGTGCGTGCACAGACGCATATGCCCCTCGAGCTGTAGCGTAGTGTACGTGCTGTTCTGAACTTCACTCCCCCCCAGTAAACAGTGTATCTTGAATCTTTTTATGTTTATACTCACAAGAATTGCTTCTTTCTTTGTAATGGTTGGATAGAATTCTATTTTATGGATATAACAATGTATTTAGCTAGTCTATTTTTTTTTTTTTTAAGATTTGATTTATCTATTTGAGAGAGAGCAAGAGAGCACAAGCAGGGGGAGTGGCAGAGGGAGAGGGAGAAGCAGGCTCTCCCAGGGGCCCTCAACAGACGTTTTGACCTTCTTCACCAGAGAAGTTTTTCATCAAACATTTTGATCTTTGCTAATTAGATAGAGAGGTAAAAAATATTCTCCCACTTTGGTTTTAATTTGTATTTCTCTTATTAAGAACTATAGAGAGCATCTTTTCATGTGCTTAAGGGCCATTTGTATTTCCTTTTCTGTGGACTGACAGTTCATAGCCTTTATCCTTTATTTATTTATTTATTTATTTATTTATTTATTTATTTATAATAATTTTTTATTATGTTATGTTAGTCACCATACAGTACATCCTTAGTTTTTGATGTAATGTTCCATGATTTTACCCCCCCTTCATTCTTCCCTTCCTTCTAACGATCTTCCTGCTATTTCTTATGTTCCATAAATGAGTGAAACCATATGATAATTATCTTTCTCTGCTTGACTTTTTTCGCTTAGCATTATCTCCTCCAGTCCCGTCTATGTTGCTGCAAATGTTGGATAATCGTTCTTTCTGATGGCTGAGTAATATTCCATTGTAAATATGGACCACATCTTCTTAATCCAGTCATCTGTTGAAGGGCATCTCGGCTCCTTCCACAATTTAGCTATTGTGGACAATGCTGCTATGAACATTGAGGTGCATATGGCCCTTCTCTTCACTACGTCTGTATCTTTGGGGTTAGCCTTTATCCTTTAAAAAAAAAATTGGATGAAGGGCACCTGGGTGGCTCAGTCAGTTAAGCATCTGCCTTTGGCTCAGATCATGATCCCAGGGTCCCAGGATTGAGCCCCGAGCCCCACGTAGGGCTCCCTGCTTAGTAGGGAGTCTGCTTGTCCCTCTGCTGCTCCCCTGCCCACTCACCGCCAGCTCGTGCACTCTCAAATAAATAAAGTCTTTAAAAATTTTTGGATGAGTAATCTTTTCCTCAATAATTTGGAAGAAAAAAGTTCTGTATATACTAAATAGATTAGCCTTTTGCGTGTGATAAAAACTGAAAATATTTTGTCTTAGTTTGTCATTTTTCTCTTGTCTATGATGGGATTTTTTCCCTAGTTAGAAATTTGGGTTTTTACATGAGAGACTATGGACTATGAGAAACAAACTGAGGACTTCAGAGGGGAGGGGGGTGGGGGAATGGGATAGACCGGTGATGGGTAGTAAAGAGGGCACGTATTGCATGGTGCACTGGGTGTTATACAGAACTAATGAATCATTGAGCCTTACATTGGAAACCGGGGATGTACTGTATGGTGACTAACATAATATAATAAAAAATCATTAAAAAAAAAAAAAAAGAAAGAACTTCAAATAAAATGAAAAAGAAAACAAGACAAAGCAAAGAAAAAAAAAGAAATTTGGGTTTTTATATATCAAATTTATAATTTTTTAAATAAGTTCTGGGTTTCATATCATTTGAAATCTTTCAGTCTCCATTCTAAGATCAAATTAGTTAAAGAAGAGTTACAAGACAATTGACTTCTAGTGAAATGCAGAATTACCGAAGCATCAGGGACTAACTGGAATCGGCACTGTTGTGGCAAGAAGGGTGGAAAATTGGTGCATCTGCCCATGAAACATGGAAGAGTGCAATGATTACGTGTTTGAAGGCTCATCCAGGAGGGCTTAAGAACCAACGTATGGTGGGACAGATAGTCTCTGACTCAGGAACTCACCAAGAATCCCTAGACTCAGAAACAGCCACAAGTGGAAAACATAGTTGAGAGTCTAGAACCCTGGGGTGCTCTTTAAAGATACAAAATTCTGGGAATGCCTGGGTGGTTCAGTCAGTTAAGCACCTGCCTTTGGCTCAGGTCATGATCCTGGGGTCCTAGAATCGAGTCCTGCATCGGGCTCCCTGATCAGTGGGGAGCCTGCTTCTCCTTTCCCTCTGCTGTTCCCCTTGCTTGTGCTCTCTCTGCCAGATAAATAAATAAATAAATAAATAAATAAATAAATAAAATCTTAAAAAAAATAAATATACAAAATTCTGGATAGAAGTTTACCTATGAATAATAGCTTTTCTTGAGAGTATAAAAACTTACTCAATGATGAGAGTTGTAGAATATTAGAGAAAGACTTCATTCTGTGGTCTTGAAATTCTGGCTGAAGCTAAAGCTGAGAATAGTAGGGGACAAGAAGTGCCATATTCTAAAGGGAGTCCTTAGACACACCCCATAGGATTTTCCAAACTGGTTTAGGGACAGTTACCAACAGTTCATTAGGGGAAATTAAACACTGATTATGATATAGTTTTGCAATATAGGTGAGGCTCAGTGGGGTAGAGTCTGGAGCTAATGACCAAGAAAGAATTCTTGAGACATCTTTGGTGCAAAGTAGTGGTTTATTAAAGCATGGGGACAGGACCCGTGGGCAGAAAGAGCTGCTGCACTAGGGTTGTGAGAGGTGGCTGATTATATACTATGGGGTTGGGGGCGGTAAGGAAAAAGGGAGGTTTCGAGAAAGAACTTTCATTGGTTAAAGAAGACTCACGGGATACCGGAGGCCTTGCCATTGTCCAGTTAAGATTGTTTACCCTTCTAGTAAGGCATGAACAGTAAGATAGTTGGGAGCTTCCTGGAGGAACACTACACTCGGCCCACTTCAAGTATCTGTCAATGGGCTGCAGGTTATAAGGACATTTAATTGTATTTACATTCCCTTTTGGAAGCTAGACCATTGATAGAAATGCTTTGTTCCTGTAGATTGCTAAGGCATTTGTAAACTCAGGGAGACTCAGGTCTTGCAGGATTGTGATCTCTATTTGTTAACTATTTGTTTTTCCTCAGCTTTAGGGCAGCCAGGAGTGCCTGAGGAATGTCACATATATCCCATGGGTAGGGGGTTGTGGGGTGTCAGCTTCTGCTTTGTCTTCCGCTTGCCTTCTGTTCTCTCATCAATTACAGGCAAGTTCTTTGCAGGAATTTGTAGATGAAGAGACGGCAGGGGTATTTTTTGCCTCCCACCCGCAAGCCAAGTGAGAGGAAAAACTAGAGGAGAGCTGGGACAGAGTGGGTGCTGCTTCCTGGAGGTGAGAACAGAGTCTAACTCTAACTCCCCGGGTCTGTGTTGCTCAGTCATGGAAACTTATAGATTTGGGGCTGCCTGGAGAACAAGAGAGTGCTTGAAAGAACTTGACCCAAGTTTGCTAGCATGGGAAGGGGGGGCATAGAAACTTTTATCTGAATGCTGCGTAGAGAGGTCTGATGGTTGTAGAAAAACTTGTGGAAATCGCCCCTAAAGATGAGGTAAGGAGGAAGAGCTGCAGGCAAAGCAAGCTGCAGTTTCGAGGTTTGTTGCCTGGGTACATGAGCTCCCCTGAGCCCAGAGGAAGCAGAAGAAGGTAATGGGATTCGAGTCACCTACAAACGGCTTTATCTAAGAGGACTTCCTGCCAGGCAAAGGGACCCCAGAAGGAAGAAGTCCTGTGGAATGTTTCACCGTAGATTGAGAGTTAAGGTAAACCTGTAAGAGGCCTTCTAGAGAGCTTATCACCTGTATCAGGGAATGATGCAGGGCAGGAGCTCTTCAAGCGTGTATCTGAAGTGCCCCATGAAAGAAAACTAGTATCTCGGCGTTGTATCCGGCCCAACAAGAGAAGCAGATACAGTAGGAGATAGACGTTAAGATATTTATTGCAAGGAATTGGTTTGTGCAATCGTGGAGCTGACTTGACAAGTCCAACATCCATGGGGGAGGCTGTCGGGAAAGGCAGGCTAGAACTCCCCAGCGGGGCTGAGGCTGCTGTCCACCGGGGCTAGTTCCTCATCAGAGAAGCGTCAACTCTGCTCTTAAGGTCTTTGAACTGATTGAATCAAGCCCACAAGGATTATCTATGATAATCTCTTACTCAAAGTCAATTGGTTATAGACTTTAATCACCTCTCTAAAATACCCTCATAGCAACATCTAGATTAGTGTTTTGATTACATGAATCAGAAGAAGGACAAGTGTATAGGACCGGTGCTTAGCCCAGCTGACATCAAATAACCATTACAGGTATCTTCTACCCAGAATGATGGCCTGATAACAACACGACCAACGAGAAGGTCTTTGCCCTTTTCTTCCAATCCCTGAGGCCGGAGGGCTGCCTCATCTTCATACTGCTGGTCTGCGAAAACAAGGATCAGAACGGAGAGAAATGCAGGTGAAATTTTTGAGTTGGTTGTTAAGATTGACAATTTGATTTAGATTGGATTAAACTTTCCAGGTATCAGTTGTGTACACAGAAATAGAGGATTGGCAAAGCAGTCTTCTTTGATCTCTGCATATGTATAATATTATGCGTTTTTAAAAAAACATTAAAACAATTTTTTTCCTATCCCACCACCTTTTCCTGTTTCTCCACTTTAAAAAGTGATGTGTAATCATCTCATTACACAAGGGGCAATTAAACCCTCTTGTGGTCAGAGCCAGCGATCGCACTGATAATGAGAGTTGCTAAAGCACTCGGCCGGAGGTCATTTTGGAGGACGCTGAATTAAAGATACCCCTTCGGGGCTTGTTTTTGGTGGCCAGTCAAGGGCAGACTATTTTCAATCACTAGTGGAAAGAATGTTTTCTTATTACGTTGATTCTAGAAATATTCGTGCATTATTTTTTCCTTACTCAGATATGAACAGTTTATTTGTGGCCAGGCATTCCCTTTGTGAACGTAGGTTTTCAAGATAGAGATCTAGGATCATTCGATTAGCAAGGCTGCCTGTACACTGTATTCAGGTTACTGCCAGTTCTGAACACTAGCCCGAGGATGATAGCCAGCGAGTAAGAAGGAAGAATGATAACATTCAGTAGCAAGGAAACTGGAAATTTCAGGAGTAGAAGGTTCCATAACGGAAAAAGAACAAAAGAGGATAAAACAGAGACACATCATATTCTTAATAAAAGGTGACGTTGGATTGTAGGAAATTAAATTTTCAGTAAGGCAGGAGAAAAAGGAGAAGGGTGGTAGAGTAAAGTGCTTCATAAGCCCGTACATAATTTTTGTATATGGCACAAAATCCTCAGAGTCACAGACACAGTGCTGACTCCCCAGGCCTTTTCTGTCTTTGCAGTGCTTAGAGGGAATTTGTAGCATTGAATGTGTGTGTTAGAAAAAAAGAGACTTCTGAAATCAGTAATATATGCTTCCGCCTTAGGAAACTTGAAAAAGAAAAGCAAATTAAATCCAAAGTAAGTAGAAGAAAGGAAATCATAAAAAGTAGAGCAGAAATAAATGAAATTAGAAACAAGAAATCAACAGAAAAAAAATCAAAATATCAATACAATTGATACATTTCTAAACAGGTTAATCAAGAAAAAGAAGTAGACACAAATTACTAACATCAGAAATGAAAGAGGCAACATTACAACTGATTTTATGGGAACTAGAAAGATGATTAAAGGAATACTATGAACAACTTCATGCCCATAAATTTAATAACTTACATGAAGTGGACTAATTCTTTGAAAGATGCAATCTACCGAACTTCTCATATGAAGAGATTGATCATCTGAATAGGCCTCTATCTATTAAAAAATTTGAACCAGAAATTAATAATCTTCCAAAACAGAAAGCACGAGGACCATATGGTTTCACTGGTGAATCCTACCCAACATTTGTATAATTCTCTACACTCTCTTCCAGGAAATAGAAACAGAAGGAACACTTCTAACCTATTCTGTGAGGCCAGCATTACCCTAATACCAAAACCAGACAAACATTACATATCTTTGTCAGAGTCGATCCCTGCAATGACAAGGAGGCTGCAGAGTACAGGCTCTAGGACAGTCATGTAGGCTACAGACAGGTGATGGCAGTCCAGGGGGAGGCAACACCTTCATCCTGTTAGTTCCCCAGGATATCTGAGATAAATTTATTTTATTTTATTTTATTTTTTAGATTTTATTTATTTATTAGAGAGAGAGAGACAGCCAGCAAGAGAGGGAACACAAGCAGGGAGAGTGGGACAGGAAGAAGCAGGCTCCCAGCAGAGGAGCCTGATGTGGGGCTCGATCCCAGGACCCCGGGATCACGCCCTGAGGTGCCCCCTGAGATAAATTTCTCGTAGTCCAATGGGCTAAGGCTTAAAGTCACATTTCACTTATAGAAAACAAAGAAATGTAATCTTTCTTGTAGAATACACTGATTCTAAGAATGGCCCTCTCCCCATCACCCAGCTCTTTCCTGCACTGTGAACATAATTCTGCCCACAGATAACGGACGGCTTGTTCTAGGTACCTTAGTTTGGTATCTTCTTATTTTAAGTTTCCATAAGCATTTATTCCTCTTTTTCTCTCTTCCTTATGCCTAACTTTTTAAAAATTTTTACATGTTTTTTTAATAATTAATGGAGAAGCAGTACTCACTTTTTAAACTTTGCTGCCACCCTGTGGCTAATTGTCATTACTGTACGTGAGAAGCGGGCATCACAACGCTTCTGCTAAGCCATCAGAAGAGGGACAAGTGTACAGGAAGCACATTAAAGAAAAAAAAATTACAGGGGCGCCTGGGTGGCGCAGTCATTAAGCATCTGCCTTTGGCTCAGGGCGTGATCCCAGCGTTCTGGGATCGAGCCCCACATCAGGCTCCTCTGCTATGAGCCTGCTTCTTCCTCTCCCACTCCCCCTGCTTGTGTTCCCTTTCTCGCTTGCTGTCTCTGTCAAATAAATAAATAAATCTTAAAAAAAAAATCACAGAACATCCAAGATGGTCTTTCACCAGAATGCTCAGGATTTTAGCCATGAATCTCATAGATGCTATCTCTGTCTCTTATAGTATTTGTCCTTTAAAATCCTGTTAGTCTGAGTCTAAGCTTATTTCAGTAGTCCCCCATTCCTCATCCTATAACCAAGATGCATAATTACTCTGGGAACACATGAATTGTTGATCTTGATTTGCCACTTAGTGGCAGTTGTGGCTTTTAATGAGTCCAGGGGAAAAAATTGCATAGGAAGCTAAACCTATCTACAGTAGGCCCGTGTCTTAAATTTTTTTGTAGACTTTAATTTTGGTCTAGAACTCGTCATATTGGTGCACAACATTCTGGCTTTCCCGAAATTGTAAGAATTAAGGAATACAGTTTTAAGAAGTAGAATATACTTACAGCCTATTTTCCAGGCACATTTTTCATGAGAAATAAGTACTATTGTAATAATCTCCTTGCCACCTAGACCCTTTCTGCACTTGTTACCATCCCAAACCAAATCTGATCATGCCACTAACCTGTTTTTAAAAGATTCCACTGGCTCCCTAGTGTAGGATAAAATGCAGACGTCTATGAAGATGCTTGATGAATCAGTCTCACCTGATCTATGTAAGCTTCCGTTTTTTGTTTTTTAAAAAAGATTGTATTTATTTGAGAGAGAGAACGAGAGCATAAGCAGGGATGGGGGAAGGGCGGAGGGAGAGGGAGAAGCAGGCTTCCCACTGAGCAGGTAGCCTGATGCGGGGACTCCATCCCAGGACCGCGGGATCATGACCCGAGCCAGAGGCAGACACTTAGCCGACTGAGCCACCCAGGCTACACTGTGGCTTTAGCCTTTATCACTCCCATAAACACTGTCACACCTTTTCAACATTCAACCTGGTCTCACTCTCCTAACGCAGACTAAAATTGAAAGCTGCTCCCACATCCTGTCCTCGGTCTTATATTTCTTTCATTGCAATTAGACAAAAATATCAGAGCATCAAGGGTCCGATGCAGGATTTTCCTGTTTCTTCCTCACCAGATATAATGCTAATTAAAGTACTTGGTTATTGACTTGCAATGCTTCTAACTCATTGCATGAAGTTGGGGTTCTCCATTGTGACCATTTCTGAGAGGAACTCCACAAACCTGGGCTCTAAGCTCCTGTAGCTCTTTTGTGGTTGGGGCATATAACAGAGGGATAGCATATGCCTTGTCTGAGTGCCTGTGGGCATGGCCAGGTCCAGTCTGAGAGCAGAGGTTCTCTGACCCTTTTATTGTGATCATTTAGAGAAGGAATCTTGGATCCCATGATATCATCCAATCATAATCTGTTAGCTCTTTTGAAATACTGAAGGGCCCTTTTCTTTCTGTACTCTAGGAAGGAAATAAGCCAACATAATCTTCAAATAAAGAGGCTTTAAGCAAGAGATTTTGTAGATGTTACCTTTCCTCCTTCCCCAGTGTAGTTTGACTTTTGGGGAAGGCCTATTCCAGTGTCAGCAGCACTGGCCAGAGTCTGCCCATTCCATATGGTTCCTGCAAGAAAGGGACAATTGCTACCTGGTGATGCCCAGAGGTCTCCGAGGTGAACTTGCCTGAGGGTCTCCCCGGAACCCCTAACTTCTGCCTTTCCTGCTTTCTCTGTCCCATTTTTCTCACCTGTTCTCTGCTCTCACATACGTTGTTCTTTCTTAAATACATCTGTCTTTCTGCATCCAGCCTCTCACCACCATCTGAAATCTCAAAAGCAGACATGACCTTTCCTTCCACAGCTAAGTAACAGAGGGAAGTGGTTGAGGTATAGAGTCTGACGCTAGAATGCCCGGCTTCAAATTTTGCCTCCTCGTCAGTTGGACCTTGGGAAGCTTTGTAATTTCTCTTTACCTCTGTAATTTCTCTTTACCTCTGTCTCTTCATTTAAAAAATGGTATTAACCATACTAGGTACATCAGAGAGTGATTGTGGGAATGGAATTACATAACACACAAAATGCTGAGAAAAGTGCCTAGCAGATAGTAGACAGTACTGGCTTTAAAAAAAAATTAAGTTAACCCTATATCTATTCTTTTTGCTTCTGCACTTTCTTATCTCCTCAGAACCTTGCTACTATACTTATTACTTCTTAAATAGCATCAGATTCTCTCTTATGCATGAAATTAATATCCAGGTTAGTTTATCCAAAGTCATGCAGATGGTTATTGGCAGATTTTAAACTAGAAGTCAAGTCAACTAATTCCTAATTCAGTGACATTGCCATAATACTTTTCTGTCTGCCACCTTAACATAACGTATTAATTAATTAACTCTCAGCATTCTGAAATATGGAATTGCCATCTAATCAGGTTAGTCGTGCTACCTGGCTTAAAGTACACTCTATGCCTGTTTAAAAAGTGCTTCCACCCAGATATACTTTATACTCTTCTTGTCACTAATCTACCCATCAACAAGTTTGGGGGGAGGTAAAGTTTCTCAAATTGCTATTAGATTACTTTGAATATTCTGAGGTTTGGTAGAATAAAGTGATCTTGGAGTAAATTTGCGTTGAATGAAGAAGGAATCAATGATAGATATTCTCTACAAATATACATTTGGTTACCAAGTTGTTTAGCTGCACATTTCAGAGACAAAACATTTTTTTAGAGTCCTGGTTCTGGGGACTTCAGCAAAGCCCTGTTTATGGATATGGGCCTCAAGTATTTCGTTGCTCAGTGTCTTTGGAGAAAGAAGTAGCATGGTTTAGTACTTGCCAAAGAGTGAATATAATTTTTTTTTTAATCGAAGTATAATATCCTATTGAAGCGGGAGGGAGAACAAGGTTCTTGTCTCACGGAGTTGAAGAATGAATCTGGAGGACAAAGGAGAGTGAGTAAAGCAGTAGTTTTATTAAGTGAGGATACAGAAAAAGCTCTCAGGAGTGAGAGGGGTCCCGACAGGGTTGCCACTGGGGGCTTCTAGGGTTGGTCTTTTATTGAAAGCTAACCAGGGAGCTTAAATTCTTTTAACATCCTATTGATAGCACTATTGAACAAGGATTAGTGATAACACCTTCAATGGCTCACTTCCTTTTTAGGGTCCTGAAATTTTTTGTTGGTCACAAGTAGCTGTTATAACAAGACCCCACCTCTGACACCTAGGACAGGATGTTCCCTTATCTCTGGTTTCCTTTCACCTCCACATTTTTGGAATTTTTGTGAGCCTGATCCCATGACTCCCTACCTATCTCTCCCTCCCTGGCCCTGCCTGTCCCTTACTCACTACTAGTTTGAGGAGTACATCATAGTGATTTGATATTTTTATATATTATGAAACGGTCTCCACAGTAAGTCTAGTTACCATCTATCACCACACAAAGTTGTTATAATACTATTAACCGTATCCCCCGTGCTGTACATTGTATTCTCATGACTTAATTATTTCGTAACTGCAAGTTTATACCTCTTAATCCCTTCACCTATTTCACCTGCCCCGTCACCCCCAATATCTCCTCACTCTGGTAACCTGCAGTTTGTTTCCTGTATGGATCTATGAGTCTGTTTTTGGTTTGTTTTGCTTATTCACTTATTTTATTTTTTTAGATTCCACATGTAAGTGAAATCATACAGTGTTTGTCTTTCTCTGGCTGACTCATTTTACTTAACATAATACCTTCTAGGTCCATCCCTGTTGTCACTATGTGTATATAGTTCTTCACATTCTTACCAACACTTGTTATTTTATTTTATTTTTTGTTACTAGCCAATGTCACATGTGTGAGGTGATATCTTATGGTGGTTTTCATTTGTATTTTCCTGATGACGAGTGATGTTTAGCATCTTTACCTGTGTCCATGTGTCTATTGGCCATCTGTCTGTCTTCTTTGGAAAAGTATCTGTTCAAATTCTCTGCCCATTTTTTAAATTGGGTTCTTTTGTTTTGTTTTGTTTTTGATATTAAATTGTGTAAGTTTTTTTTTTTAAAGATTTTTATTCATTTATTTGACAGAGAGAGAGACAGCCAGTGAGAGAGGGAACACAAGCAGGGGGAGTGGGAGAGGAAGAAGCAGGCTTCCCAGCGGAGTAAGGAGCCTGATGCAGGGCTTGATCCCAGGACCCCAGAATCACGCCCTGAGCCAAAGGCAGACGCTTAACGACTGAGCCACCCAGGCACCCCCTAAATTGTGTAAGTTTTTAAAATATATTTTGGGTATTAACCCCTTATCAGATGGATGATTTGCAAATATCTATAATATAGGAAATATAGAAGTCCTTTTCAGCAGGTTGCCTTTTCATTGTGTTAATAGTTTGCTGTGCCAGAGCTTTTTAGTTTGATGTTTATTTTATTTGTTTATCTTAGCTTTTGTTGCCCTGACCTGAGGAGACTGGTTCAAAAATATATTAGTAACATTGATGTCAAAGAGTCTATGTTTTCCTCTAGGAGGTTTATGGTTTCATGGATTATATCCAAACCTTTAATCCATTTCATTTTTTAAAAAATATTTTTTTGAGAGAGAGAGAGAGAGCACAAGCAGGTGGAGGGGCAGAGGCAGAGGGAGAGGGAGAAGCAGACTCCCCACTGAGCAGGGAGCCCAAAGCAGGGCCCGATATTAGGACCCTAAGATCATGACCTGAGCCGAAGGCAGATGCTTAACCAACTGAGCCACCCAGGCGCCCCTCTTCAATCCATTTCAATTTATTCTTGTGTATGGTGTCAGATAGTAATCCAGTGTCCTTCTTCTGCATGTAGCTATCTCGTTTTCCCAATACCATTTATGAAGACACCATCTTTTCCCCATTGTATGTTCTTGCCTCCTTTGTCATGGATGAACTGACACACATATGCATGGGTTTATCTCTGGGTTCTCTGTTCTATTCCAGTGATCCCCTGTTTTCATGCCGGTACCACACTGTTTCGATCACTCTGGCTCGTAGTATAATTGAAATCAGATAGTGTGATACCTCCAGCTTTGTTCTTCTTTCTCCAGATTCATGCTCTTTCATGCTTCAGTACAAATTTGAGAATTCTTTGTTCTGGTTCTGTGAAAAGTGCCCTTGGTATTTTGATGGGGATTGCATTAGATTCTGTAGATTGCTTTGGATAGTATAGACATTTTAACAATGTTAATTCTTCCAATCCATGAGCACAATATATCTATTTATTTGTGTCCTCTTCAGCGTCTTTCATCAATATCTCAGAGTTTTCAGTTCATTCTTATCCTTGGTTAAATTTATTCCTAGGTATTTTATTCTTTTTGTTGCAGTTGTAAGTGGGATTGTTTTCTTAGTTTCTCTTTCCGATAGCTTGCTATTCGTGTATAGAAATGCAACCAATTTCTGTTTGTTAGCTTTGTATCTTTCAACTTCACTGAATTTATTTATTTGTTCTAATATTTTTTTCCCACGGAATCTTTAGGTTTTCTATCATGACATGACAGTATCATGTCATCTGCAAATAGTGACAGTTTTACTTCTTCTTTACCAATTTGGATGCCTTTTATTTCTCTTTTCTTGTCTGATTGCTGTTGCTAGAACTTATAGTACTACGGAGAATAAAGGTGGCAAGAGTGGGCACACTTGGCTTGTTCCTGACGTTAGAGGAAAAGCTTTCAGCTTTTCACCATTTAGTATGATGTTAGCTGTGGGTTTCTCACATATCGCCTTTGTTATGGAGGAGTATGTTCTGCTTTGTTGAGAGTTTTGTATTATAAATCGATGCTGAATTTTGTCAAATGCTTTTTCTGCATCTATTGAGATAATCATATGATTTTTATCCTTTATTAATATTGTATATCACATTGATTTGTGTGTATTGAACCATCGTTGTATCCCCAGAGTAAATCCCACTTGATTATGGTGTATGACCCTTTTAATATATTACTGAATCTGGTCTGCTAATATTTTGTTGAGGAGTTTTGCATTTATATTTATCAGGGATATTGGCCTCTAATTTTCCTTTTTTTGTGGTGTTTTTGTCTGTTTTTGATATAAGGGTATACGTTGAGGCAAATGAAAATGGAAACACAACTTTCCAAAATCTGTGGGACACAGCAAAAGGAGTTCTAAGAGGGAAGTTCACAGCTATTCAGGCCTATCTCAAGAAACAAGAAAAGATCCAAATAAATAATTTACCTTTACACCTGAAGGAACTAGTAAGAGAAGAAAATAAACAAAGCCCAAAGTTAGTAGAAGGAAGAAATAATAAAGATCAGACAGAAAGAAATTAAATAGAGACTTAAAAAGAAAAGAAAAGATCAATGAAACCAAAAGCTTGTTCTTTAAAAAGATAAATGAAATCAATAAACCACTAGCCAGACCCATCAAGAAAAAAAAAAAAAAAAAAGAGAGGGCCCAAATAAATAAAATCAGAAATTATTATTTTTTATTTTTTAAAAATACTTAAAATTAAAAAAAAAGATTTTATCTATTTATTTGTTAGAAAGAGAGAGAGAAACAGAGAGAGCACAAGCAGGGAGAACAGCAGGCAGAGGTACAAGCAGGCTCCCCACTGAGCAGGGAGCCTGATGTGAGACTGGATCCCAGGACCCTGGGATCATGACCTGAGCTGAAGGCAGGTGCTTAACTGACTGAGCCACCCAGGCATCCCTAAAATCAGAAATTAAAAAGAAGTTACAAATGACACCACGGAAATACAACGGATCATAAGACACTATTACAAACAGTTACATGCCAATAAATTGGAAAACCTAGAATAAATGGATAAATTCCTAGAAATATACAACCTTCCAAGACTGAACATGAAGAAAGAGAAAATCTGAATAGACCAATTATAAGCAATGACATTGAATCAGTAATTTAAAAACTCTCTCAAAAAAAGATCCAGGACTAGATGGCTTCATCGGTGAGTTCTACCAAACATTTAAAGAAGAGTTAGTACCTATTCTTGAATATAATTTTAATTGGATATGAACAATAGGGCTTGCTAAAGGAAACCAAACTGGCTATGGCTAAGAATGGGATTCATCAGATATGCACCTATAAGAAACATATTCTCTGCTGATAAAGGAATTAGAGAAGTTTTCCAGAGAGTTAGTGCTCCTGTCCTAAGATGTATATTTCTGTGTTACCACGTAGTTTGAGGAGTCTGAGATCAACTAAAAAAGATGTAGATTATTTTGTATCTAAGAGGACTGGCCCTGAGAGCAAAATGAAGGCTTGAGACATGGAGTGCAAGCTCCTTACCTGCATTGCAGAGGGCACTGTATTCAGCAAAAGCTGCTTTATCCGAAAGACACAATGGAAGAAAAGCCCAAGAAAGGGAGCTTCAGTGGGACAGGTTTCACGGAGAGATTTTGATGTATAGTAGGACTGCAGACTTTCCTGAATCAGGAACTACATCGTTGCGGAAATAACTATCTGGGGCAATAGACAAAAGTGGTTGAGGAATTTCCACTCTCGATAACATTGACATAATCCCATTTTCTGGGGGAAGAATGAAAGCCTGCTTGTACTACAGCTGTTCAAGCAAAGTACAGGAGGGATAACTGTGGTTATGCATCCTTTTGGTTTTCTTCCGATATTTGCTTCTTTTTTCCTTCATGGTATTATACTTTCCTCCTAGTCAGAAATACTCGGCATGTTCTCCACTAATCAGCATAAAACACACCTTTTATTTTTCCACTCAAATTTTACTTTCTTTGTTTGCGTTTCAGGGACCACTCAGGCTATAGTTCTCACCCGTCTCAAATGTCCTACGAAAATTATTTGTGTAATTCTCTAGATTTTTATTTATTGCTTTGCGTTTTTATGTTATCTTTTTTTAAAAAAGATTTTATTTATTTATTTGAGAGAGAGAGAAAAAGAGAGGGAGCATGAGTGGGGTGAAGGGCAGAGGGCGAAGCAGGCTCCCCGCAGAGCAGGGAGCCCAATGTGGGATTCGATCCCAGGACTGTGGGATCATGACCTGAGCCGAAGGCAGATGCTTAACCAACTGAGCCACGCAGGCGCCCTTACGTTATTTTTTGAAGGTGATTTATAGATCTCTTTATCTGTAAACACTTCTTTGTAAGACTCTTAGTACATTGCAAAATTTTGCATGATTGATAGGCTTACGTTGTAGGTAGTATTTGTGGTAGTTTTCTAAGGCTAGGTAGCAGGAATAAGTTATGGGTGACAGAATAAGTTGAAAAAACAGGGCTTACAAACGTCTAACACAATCTAATTTCTTTATTATGGATTGCATTTATTTAGGGCTCTTAGTCCTCTTTACTCACTGTCTCTATTATCTAACTCTTAAAATATTACCTACTGAAGTACATTTTTTACTTCAATCATGATATCCCTAGTTTTATTATTCCAGAGTAAAAATACGAACTTGGTATGGTCTAATATGACTTAGGGAAATATTGAGGACAAATTCATAAGATGTGAACTCAACTACTTTCTCAAATGTGCTGGTAGAGTTTGTGCAGTGGGTAGGTGGGGTGGAGGGGAAGGCAGACATGATTTCCTCACTGGTTGGTTCCTTGCTCTCAACCTAAAATGATTTTGTGGTTGTTTAGGCTTTGTTGAAATGAAATATAAAATCTACCACTTTATTTCAGAGAGTTGTATTAGAAATAGTACAACATGGAAGCTATTATTGTGGATGACAGTGTCTTTGCTATGACTCTTTGCTTCTACTCACACTGATATATAGTCATGTGCCATAAGGAGAAGTATAAATGTCAACTATATTTGTCTTTGTAAATAAAAAGAGACTGAAACACCTGCGTTCTCCTGTGATGTTTCTTTTATTTATCTTGTTCTTTCTGTAACAAAATATTCCAGGAAAGGTTTGGATATAAAAGGAACATTAATCTTTTAATGTGTGAGTTTGCATTAAAATGTCAGCATTTATAGTGGTATAGGCCAAAAAGGGACGTTATTTTCAGGAATTCAATATTCTTCCCCTTTCCATCTACTGGAAGTGGGTGGGGGGAAGACCTTAATGTATGCTCTCGCCTCTCTAATAGCTTCCTCGTCAAGTGATTCCAGGGTCTCTCTCCTCTCGTTCTGGTTACCTGCCAGGGTAAGAGCACAGGCCAACCGTGCCTAGGTATAGATATGGCTGCCATGGGCCACTTCCTGTGTTTTTTCCAGGCTGACTTCAGGCAGAATAGGGCATTTGGACAACAGGGTGCTGTGAAGGCAGAGCAGTGGTATCCTAAGCTATGGAAAAGGAGTCCTTGTAAGTCCTGGAATAATATAAACCCCACAGGAGAAGTGGTAGCAGTGCTTTTCAAATAATTCATCTATCAATCCATTCTCTGACCATCTTTTTGGAAATAACTTTTTTTTTGGTTGTAAAAAACACATAATAAGAATCACTCAAAAATTACTTTTAATTAAAATGTAAACTGATAAAGGCAGGAGGTGTAAGGCAAAATGTAAACTGGAGGCTACATGTTTTAGGATTAGCTTCGGTACATAGTCCTGTTTCCTGAACAAGTAAAATCCTTCTTGATAAATTGGTCAAAGTCTCTATCATTTTGGCAAATGCATCAGTGTCATGCAGAAGGAAAGCTGTCACTTGGCTTTTACAGGAGTATTATTATAACTGTAGGGCAGTGGTTTCATAGCAGTCTGGGAAGCGGAGGAAGTTAAGGCGGTACCTACACTGATGGGGACAGAAATCTCCAGAAGAGCAGTGGTGATATAGGCAGAGAGGGTCACTTCATCTTCCACTCCTCCCCGTAAGTTTAAGGGAAAGAGGTTATTTTTACTTCAGAAAGCCCTTTGATGTCCACTCTCCTCATGGTCAGTCCTTTCTCTTGCTTGGTTCCTCAGAAATTCTTCTCAGTTATATCTATCCTCACTGTACAATGTCTCCGCACTCCCAGCTGAGATTCCATTTCTTTTTCCTCAGTGGTATGTTAGCATATTCTCCCATCCTATTGCCCTTCCATACTTCCCAGTCCTTTCCTTTAGGAATTCCTGTGTGCTACTTTTTTTTTTTTTTTTAAGATTTTATTTTTTATTTGACAGAGAGAGCACAAGCAGGGGGAGCAGCAGAGGGAGAAGGAGAAGGAGACTCCCCGCTGAGCAGGGACCCCAATGCAGGACTCAATTCCAGGACCCTATCTCAGGGTCATGATCTCCATGACCTGAGCTGAAGGCAGACACTTAACCAACTGAGCCACCCAGGTGTCCCCCTGTGTGCTACCTTCTTATGTGCCTTCCCCCTTGGACAAATTTCCATGGATTAGTGAGATCAGAGGGTTCAGAACTAGCTTACAAAAGCCACCACTGTAATGGCATTGCTGAGCAGTAACTCAGAACTCCTGAAACAACCATTGTTTTTCTGCTTCTCAGAGAGCCAGGTAAGGGTTTGGGTGATGTGTGTTTCATCGATGAAGATGAAGGCTCAAGCCTGGGTGAGAGTTATGAGTGCAAAGGCTATGAGCCTGTTGGAGGAAGAAGAGTGGGGTGATGAGGCCATTTGTTTTCATGCAACAAGTCACATGCACAGCCTTCATGGGGACCCAGTCAACACTCATGAGAGTCATATGAGGGGCTCGGGTCCTTAGAGCTAGGGACTCTCTCTTTGTTACTTCATGACACTGTTCACTCTCTTTGGGCTCTATCTGCTCTTAACATACTACCAAGTGGTTTCAAGTGGTCCTTACTTCCTTGCTCACTTTCTCATTGCTTCAAGGATTCAGGCTCTGTCTTCCTTAGTGGTTAAGACATTTGTGCTCTCATACCAGGTTTTCTCCCTTTCACTGATTTTCCATTGGAGAAGAGAAAACCCTTCTCCTCTGTAGCTCCTGCTATGTGGACTAACATCTCGGCAAGGTTTTCTGCCTTAAAAAGTTAAGTACTTTCAGGGCGCCTGGGTGGCTCAGTTGGTTAAGCATCTGCCTTTGGCTCAGGTCATGATCTCAGGGTCTTGGGATTGAGCCCCTTGTTGGGCTCCCTGCTCAGAGCCCTGCTCCGTGGGGAGTCTGCTTCTCCCTCTTCCCACCCTCCCCCCACCACTCATGTTCTTTTTCTCCCAAATAAATAAATAAAATCTTAAAAAGAAAAAGTTAAGTACTTTCTTCCCACACCTTCCCTTCTCCTTCCACCAACCTCCTTTTCATTTATTACCTCTTGTTTGACTGTGTGTTTTGTCTCAGAGGAACAGTGTTATTTAATATAAGGTAGTGTGAAGGATGGCTACAGCTTTTCTAGTTCCAGTTTCTAGCATCTCTGGATGCTGGAAAATAAAGTGGCCATACTTTTTTCTTATTTTTTTTTAAAGGTTTTATTTATTTATTCGACAGAGATAGAGACAGCCAGCGAGAGAGGGAACACAAGCAGAGGGAGTGGGAGAGGAAGAAGCAGGCTCATAGCAGAGGAGCCTGATGTGGGGCTCGATCCCTTAACGCCGGGATCACGCCCTGAGCCGAAGGCAGACGCCCAACCTCTGTGCCACCCAGGCGCCCCCATACTTTTTTCTTATGATGGGTTTTAGACGTGGAGAAAGAACAGCTTACCATGTTGAATCAAAAAATACATTTAGGAGTCCAGGTAGACGGACCTTGAGATAAGTCTCAGCTCTGCCACTTATTATTTGTGCAATCTAACAACATTTATTTAACAGCACTAGGTATAAGCTTCTACCTCTCCAAAATGAGGTTCATAATATTTAATTTGTAGGGTTTCCATGAGGAATAAGAGTGGCAATGCCTGTACAAAGTTTGGTCCATAGGACCCCCTTCTTATCAAGTGATGCCTTGCTTCTTACCATATTGGTCCCCAAAGGTGCTGTAGGAACCATCTATGTGTTTATAGTTCAGCTGCCTCTGATAACCTGGAACAGAAGGTTTCAGATGGGCCATGAAGTAGCAGTGACATATCCAAGAATGAGAGGATTCCCAAATGTACAACCCAAGGCCAGAGAAGCCAGACGCCAATGACAAGCCCTAGCTTCTCAGGCACACAGGACCCACCAATGGCCATGCTCTTCTTGTCCAGTGAATGTTAAGCCTACTTGTGGAAAGAACATTTATGATGATGTAGTGAAGTTTCTGTCTCTTACTTGCCAGTATTGAGATAGCCAATGGCCTTGGACCTGATACCCTGAGTCGGCTGTTGGGTTTCATTCAGATATTTCAGTACATAGATATTAGGAGCAAAGAGGACTGTGTTCTCTTCTCCACAGCCATAGGGCATCTGGAGAAGATTTTGTATGTTTTTTATGGCAGGACCTAGAATGTCACCTGGAAATGAAAAATGAAAAGTCAGAACAGCAGTCACTGGCCAGTATCATCAAGAAAAAACAAACGAAATTCATCCTTACTTCATGTTTTAAAAAGATTTTTATTGATTTATTTATTTGAGAGAGAGAGAGCACAAGTGGGGGAGGAGCAGAGGGAGAGACAAGCAGATTCTGAGCTGAGTGTGGAACCCAATGCAGGGCACGATCTCACTACTGAGCTCATGAGTCTGATGCTTAACCGACTGAGCAAGGTGCCCCAAAGACAACAACAAAAAAGAATTAGGCACAAAATTAATCTAGCTCTGGGGCACCTGGGTGGCTCAGTTGGTTAAGTGACGGACTCTTGATTTTAGCTCAGGTCATGACCTCAGCTCTGTGCTCAGGGCACAGTCTGCTTAGGATTCTCTCTCTCCCTCTCCCACTGCCCCTCCCCTTCCTCACACACATTCTCTCTCTTTCCCTAAATAAATAAATAAAATAAAATCTTAAAAAAACCATACAGAACAAAAAAATCCCCAATATATATCTAGCTCAATTTTCAGCTAATAGGAAAATAGTTACAAGGCAAATGGAAAAATAAAACATTGTCTATTTTAATGCATAGACTTGTCATATGCTGTGAAATATACTGTTCATGTATTATTCTTATTAATTCTTTTTTACCCGAAGATTATAGATAGTGAATTTTGCTACCATTTTCTGGACTCGGTGGAGCTATCAAACAAGTCAGGCTTACTCACCTCAACTAGTAGAAGTTTGACAACTGAATCTTTCCTCCCAATTTTAGGAACCCTATCCACCCTAGTACCACAGAGCTCAGAGTACTGTAGTGTTTCTGGGCTCATGGAGAAATTCACGTTCCTGAATCAAAGAGCCTATAGATCTGACCTTGGATGTCCCAGGGACTGGGTACTCTCTAAATAAATCCCTCAGATCTTTAAGGTGTCCTATGTTCTGTGCGCAGTTCGTAGATCTGCTCCTTATTTAAGGAGCTGGCAAGTACAGGAGCAGAAGCAGCATCAACTGGAGTCTTCTGCTTGTGGGACTCAAAGAGAGGAACCTAATTTAAGGAACCGTTATATATCATCAGCTTGGAGCAGAGAGGATTCCTTCAGAGAACTTCCACTCACCTAGTGATTTGGGAGTTACCACCCAGAACACAGTTTGCCTGTCATCTGCACGGAGGCAGTAAGAATCTTGGTCTTTCTCTATTGGGATAGCCATGAAGTCAGGAGAATCTTCCAGGTGCGCACTTACTTATAACCTCACATGAGCCAAGCAACACAAGAGATGAGTTTAGAAGGGCAGCAAGTTGATGTATGGCATGGGGCAAGTGAAAGAGCCCAGAGTGAATTTGGGTGTTAAAAAGGAACTAGGAGAGGGGCGTCTGGGTGGCTCTGTCAGTTAAGCATCCGCCTTCAGCTCAGGTCATGCTTCCAGGGTCCTGGGATCGAGTCCTGCATCGAGTTCCCTGCTCGGTGGGCATACTGCTTCTCCCTCTTGTGCTCTCTTTGGCTCTCACTCACTCTTTCTCTCAAATAAATAAATAAAATCTTTTTTAAAAAAAAAAGGACCAGGAGAAGCACTTTTGGAAAGCATGGGGTTGAAAATGACATAGCTGAGACTATTTACATTAAAAAGTTGTATAAAATTGATATAGAACATATATATTTATAAATATATACACATAGAAATTTTATATATGTGTATTTATTTGTGTATTTTTTGTACCAGTAGTAGAGGATAGGAAAAGTCAACAATAGCGTGTTGTCCTGAAGAAATTTATCTACTGGCTTAGATTCATGAGAATTCTCCTAGCTTACTTTGTGGCTGTCGTCCAGTTGGAGTTCCTTCTTTCATTTTTTTTCTTCCTTCATTTTTTATCCACATACTCACCCATTCATTCAATTAAAAATACATATGAAAAGTTTTATGTATATAAGGCACTTCTAGGATATATAAGTGGCTCTTGTCCTCAAGATGTTTTTGCTGCAGGACATGTAAGATGCTGAGAAAGAAGAATTATGTTACATATGCTTAAATGTGATGTGTTAGAAGAAAGGTACAAAGAAAGTGTCTGGGAATTTAAAGGAAGACTTAGAAAATCCAAATAATGAGATTGAACAGTACTGACTCTTATGCTATTTTAAGGCACTCAGTCTAGGTTATGATAAAATATTTTTAAAAACTAGAAATGAAAGAAAATTGAGATCTGGATTTTGTAAGCTATAGTTTCACAGTCAGTGTTCTACATATTTTTGAGAAAAAAATTTGTTAGTTTTTTAGAACTTGATAATTATCAATATGGTAATATAGATCATTGGAATTAGGGGATAGTTCATTGATCTGGAAGAAGTGTTATGGGCCAAACATAATCTTTTGTTCATGCTTAATTTGGAAAGCTCCTCACCTGGATGCATTTGGGAAGGCAGTTGAACACAGTGGCCTTGAGTGTAAAGGATCACAGAGTAGGGCATTGTGACCTCCAGAAAGAAGGGCTGAAAGGCTTGGAGAGACACAGTGGGAGAGACCAAGTCCATTGCCACTGGACGGGCAGAGGGCCCCTGCCCTCCACTCAGTGGTGGTATCAGGGACTGTTACTCCCGCTTCAGCCACACCTGATGAGCTGGGGAGAACGACAATGTGAAGAACAGAAAGCAAGCAGGTGCATTGGTTATTTCTAGGATGGTAACTGATCATGATGATTCATTGCCGTACTTCTGAGTCCTCTTGAAAGAACTATAGAAATTAGCAGTGTGATCAGGGCCCAAAATGGAAAAATAAAAGGCATTTCAATGGTTCTATTTCACCAACAATGGCCGTGCCTCCCACACCACCTCAAAGTCTGTCCTACCATTAGAAATCTGACTATGGGTTTGAAAATGTCATTGAACTGCCCTCTCTACAACACCATCTGAAAATTTTATAAATTATAATTCTTAAAATGGTTTATTCCATGTAGGATTGCTTCAAGTTTGCTGTTCAATACCATGTCCTTGAATGGTGTTAAAAATTAGAAAGCTAGATTGTAAACAGTCACCATGTTCATTTTCTGGAAGTGCCTGCAGTACAAATATGTCATTAATTGATGAGTTGATATAATTAGACCAGAGTTTTATAAATTAGCCTACTCTTGTCTTGAAATGTCAGAAATTAATTAGAAAAATAGTTGGAAATAATGAAATCATGTTTCACATCTCAAGCAAATGGTAAAAATGCAAGTTACTCACTTTACCACTGTCAGTTCCAGATCCAAGTTTCAGGGAAATAGTTTCTTACAGTCTCAGCAGATGGCTGTATGTGGAGATTTTCAATTATCTCATTTTATTCCACATGAGGAAGTGCCACTGTGAATATTACAATGGAAGAAAAGAATATACTACTTTGAGAAAGGTATTTCCACACAATGTGACATGTATGAATAATGTGGCTAAATACTTAGTTTTCCTGCTATAATTGAAATGTTAAAAACAATTGCACTGGAAACAATGTGTGGAGTTTCTCATTTTCTGGATGGATAGTTCTTTGTCAAAAGTAGAAGTGATAAAATCCTGAAGAAAGCATAAGGTTTGAGCTTTAAGTTGGTGAATACTTTTAAGTCTATGTTCTGGAAAGAAAATAATTACCAAATTAAACATAAATATTTAAAAATGATATAAAAACCTCACTTTGTATAAAGTTATAGTATCTAATCCACATTATAATTACATAACCAAGGAGAGTTACAGAATAGTTGACACAACAGTGGAATAATAGAATTTTACTGTTTGGAGACTCTTTGAATATTGTTCCTTGTACTCTTCAGCACAGCAAGTTGAGTGTTGTAAAGAGAGTGCCACAGAGTATGTTCAAAAAAGCACAGGGCTGCCTGGGTGGCTCAGTTGGTTAAGCAGCTACCTTCAACTCAGGTCATGATCCTAGAGTCTGGGAATTGACTTTGGATCACAGAATTTCAAGGGATTCAGGATTAGAATTCAGAAGTTTGTAAGTTTAGATGGGAAAAATCACATCTTTATTCTCTTAAACATCTAACTGAAATTTAACATGTCTTTCAATTATTAATCCAAGTAACAGGCTACCGTAGTATCAGCAGCAACTGTGAGTTTATTACCAAAAATACTATTGATATTTTCATATTCCGTTATAGTTAATGCAGATATCTGGAAATACTATCTCTACTCATCATTTCTTCAAAATTGTAGTAGTTATTAAACAACTCTTTTATTGCTGTGTTCCTATTTAAAAATACTCACGCAACATAGCTGGCCAACATTTGGGCAACTCTGCTCCAAGTAGTGTTTCAACCACTGGACAGTGAGAAAAAAAATGCACTGAACCAAGAGTTGGGAGACCTGGATCCTAGTTCTTCTGGTCTTACCAGTTTCTTCAACTTTAAAATAATCTATGTCCTTCTTAGCCTCATGGGTTTTTTTTTGTTTTGTTTTGTCTTTTGTTTTTTTAGTTTTAGGGAAAAGAAATTGCCTACCTTATCGGGTAATTTTAAACCTCATATTTTGCAGAATCCCCAGTCATTTCCCTATTTGGTAAAATGACATACATGAGCATTTGAGTGATGGGGGCGATCAGTGTCTGACTCCAGAGGGACTGACACGGAAAAATGGCCTCTCACTGGAGCACAGAGAGAACAAGAGGGAAGGGTCATGGGCCAGAATACTGGCAGGAAATCCCAAGTGGTTGGACACATAGGGATTTGGGGAACTGCATCATATTGAAGACATTTCTACATCTTTTTTTTTTTTAAGATTTTATTTATTTATTTGACAGAGAGAGACAGCCAGTGAGAGAGGGAACACAAGCAGGGGGAGTGGGAGAGGAAGAAGCAGGCTCCCAGAGGAGGAGCCTGATGCGGGGCTCGATCCCAGATCGCTGGGATCACGCCCTGAGCCGAAGGCAGACGCTTAACGACTGCGCCACCCAGGCGCCCCGACATTTCTACAGCTATCTGTGGCTAATGGCCTGGGTGTTACTGGTCAATGGTCTGGTTAGGGTATGAACATTAGTGCAGGATAGCTTCCACCAAGAATCCTCACTGTTGAAAGTTTATCCATGTTATTTATCCCCTCTGGCTAATCATATAGTGTTTTCTGTTCTAAACCTTAGCAAGCCTAAATGTCATCAGCTAGATGTTACTGTTTATACCAAGTAATGAAAACACCTTGGGGCACTTGGCTGCTGCAGTCGGTTAGACTGACTCTTGGTTTCAGCTCAGGTTGTGATCTCAGGGTTGTGAGTTCAAGCCCTGAGTTGGGCTCCATGCTCAGCGCAGAGTTTGCTTGTCCCTCTCCCTCTGCTCCTCCCCTCACTCATGCTGTTGCTGTCTCTCTCTCTCTGTATTTCTCTAAAATAAACCGGGGTGCCTGGGTGGCTCAGTTGGTTAAGTGTCTGCCTTTAGCTCAGGTCATGATCCCAGGGTCCTGGCTACCTACTCAACTGAGAGTCTGCTTTTCCCTTTCTGTCTTCCTCTGCCTCTCCCCCTGCATGTGCTTGCACTCTCTCTCTCAAATAAATAAAATCTTTTTTTTTTAAGATTATTTATTTATTTATTTGACAGAGAGAGAGACAGCCAGTGAGAGAGGGAACACAAGCAGGGGGAGTGGGAGAGGAAGAAGCAGGCTCCTAGCGGAGGAGCCCGATGTGGGGCTCGATCCCATAACGCCGGGATCACGCCCTGAGCCGAAGGCAGACGCTTAACGACTGCACCACCCAGGCGCCCCCTCAAATAAATAAAATCTTAAAAATATTACATCACATCATATGTCATTTATTATCACTCTGCTTTAGGAGAATTGACTTCCTCATTTATACACTTTTCAATATGTGATAAAATAATTGATTATTTTGTTCTGATTTATCCGAATATTCTAATTGGTTTTTTTGTCATTGTTCTTATTTATCTGAATGTTCACTTTTAAGAAAGAAACATAGGTTATTGGAGTAAATAAATCTCAAAAAAGAATCTCATCACTATTACTTTGAAAGAGTTTGAGGGGGCCCTGGTAAAGCAGTGTCCTCTGTACTTGATCCTTAGGCAGATACAATTTCTCACTCTGCAAGTCACTTCTCCTATTGCTGTTTTGGATTTCCATGATTGCAGACTTTAATAGCAATTTCAAAACTTTTTTTATTTTTATTTTTTTTCGGGGCCCTCTGCTCAATGGGGAGGCTGCTTCTCCCTCTCTCTCTGCCCCTTCCCCCTGCTTGTGCTCTCCCACTCTCTCTCTCTCTGTCAAATAAATAAATAAAATCTTTAAAAAAAAAAAATCTTTTTTTTTTTTTTTTGATAAAGAAATGCAAACTCAGGGCAAGTGTCAAAGTGACTTAGTGGCAGACTTTGAACTTTCAGCAAGGACTGTGAACTCTTAGTTATGTGCTCTTTCCACACCTTGATGGGTCTCAGCACAATGTCACATTTGGTGCTTACATTTTTTAAAAAAGATTTTATTGGGGTGCCTGGGTGGCACAGCGGTTAAGCGTCTGCCTTCGGCTCAGGGCGTGATCCCGGTGTTATGGGATCGAGCCCCACATCAGGCTCCTCCGCTATGAGCCTGCTTCTTCCTCTCCCGCTCCCCCTGCTTGTGTTCCCTCTCTCACTGGCTGTCTCTCTCTCTGTCAAAAAAATAAATAAAATCTTAAAAAAAAATAAAATAAAAAAGATTTTATTTATTTATTTGAGAGAGAGCACACAAGTGGGGGTTGGGGCAGAGGAGAGGAAGAAGCAGATTCCTCGCTGAGCAGGGAGCCTGCCGGGAGCCCATGTGGAGCTCAAGGCAGGGCTCAATCCCAGGACCCTGAGATCATGACCTGAGCCGAAGGCCGATGCTTAACTGACTGAGCCACCCAGGTGTCCCTAAATATCTTTGTTTTTATGATTGTAAAAAAGGAGGAAAGCAATATGACAACACGACTCCTGCTAATGTGTGTATTTTTTAATCTCTATTAATACTTTCTATCGGTAGCACACCTGATGATTTTCAAGGCATTTGGGTCCTCACAATAGCCCTGCATAGCAGTTAGGGTCATTTTATAGACACTGATTTAGACTCAAAGAGGTGATTTGTTCAGTCTCACCTGGGGCCCTAGTTTATGGCTCCAGTCTTAACGTGTCATCTAATCACGAGTGTCCACACTTGAAGTATTTGTGTTTTAGAACATTGTGTTTAAATGGCTTCAACACAAAGGAATGGCTCTTTAACACTATTGGAACTTTATGTCTCAGTGATTGTTGGGGAGGTCAGCGAGAGGACGTGACAACCCCCCCCCCCC
>NW_024425119.1:9181496-9206337 GCF_017311325.1 Ursus maritimus
CCCCCCCCCCCCATTGACCCATGAGCTCAACTCCGGCAATTAGAGGCTCTTTCCCTCCTCCTCCCCTGCCCTTGGAATAGACGTTCTTCTTGCCCTTTTCTGCTCCCAGATGCTGCTCCAAGGACATAGCCTTGAGAGAGTGATGTGGTGTTGAGACCCTGGACCCCTAACAGTGAACCCAGGTAAGGTCATTACATAAACTTGTTAAGATTTGGTGGGTGGGTGCGGAGATCTACTTGTCCCTCGGCTGCCCAAAACCAGCCTCATGTGTAAGTTCCCTTGTTTATTAAACCTGCCACCTGCCACCTGCCAATTTGGAGTGGCTGCCTCTGTCTTAGGTCTCTCTCTGCCTCTGAGCAGGGGAGCAGCTTCAGATTTCACCCGGGAAGATCCCAAGGGGGTTTTGAACCAACAGTTGCTGAGCCAGCCAGCCAGCCAGGAGACTGAAGAGATGGGCCCTGGGGGAAGAGGCATCTGGAGATCCTGAGTTGGCTGTTGGCATCTATGTGTGTGTGTGGGGTGGCCCGTGTGTCAGCAGCTTGTGGACCACCGCGTGCCCTGAATATGCTTGCGGATTTGATGTGTTTGTTTGAGAACTGCGCGCAGTGCACTGCGGCAAGGAGGATCCCTGGGAAAGCGAGAATGGACAGGAGGTGTCGTGGGGATTAACAGGGAAACGGATAAAACGTCCCATGGCTTCCAGCTCCTCACACAAAGGAAAGCAAAGCACAGCAACGACCTCCCAAGCTAGCGGGGAGCCCCCAACTCAGGAAATGCTCATGACGGGAGACTATGCGCTCACCGAGCTTACTCAGTAGCTGCCAACTTCCCACAAAAGGCCCAGAAAAGTCTCCAGGTGTGGTTCGTGCGGCTGCGGGATACAGGAGCCACGGCGTGTCTCTGACCGGGCGGGAGACCGAGAAAATGAGCAGCATCACGCACCCCCAGTCCCGCATGGTCCCCGGCTACTGCATGGTCCTCAGGGGGATCCAAGCACCCCCATATAGCTTGGATTATTCTAGCCTGCAGGGAGGGTCAGCCCAATGAGGGGGATCTCGCTGGGCACATGGGACCCTGCGCATCTCTAGAGGAGGTACAAGTGCCTAGGGGGCTGGAGACGGGCCATCTAGACCCCTGGTGTTGAAGAGAAGATGGGAGTCCTGGTCTGGCATCTCTCTCCCTCGGTCCATCTCCTCATGCCTGGCAGCACTGTCTCCCCAGCCAACGACATGGTATGTACAACCAGGTCAAGTTCTTAAACCTGCCAACCTCCTCCTCCTCAAGGCCAGGTGGACACATTCTGTTTTACACTGGTACGATCCTTTGTCCCCTCCATTGACCTGGAGAACATTACAGCACAAAGAGAAACCCTTCCTAAATTCACTCAGCAAGCCTCGAATGATAGCAACAAAGCCTGTCCTTACTGAGTACTGAAACGTCTCTAAAGAGAAAGGCTAGCCTCCAAAATAGGCTGGCCTTACACATCATCACGTCTCACAAGGAGGCACTTATGCCATTTTCCAAACAGAGTGTTGTGTGTTCACACCTGATGAGTCAGTCTGCTCATGTATCATCTTTAGTAAATTATGAGGACACGAATACACACCCTGAGTAATCTGATCCCCAGCCTAGAGGTTTTAAGAAATCAGTGGTTTGGATCATGGGGCTTTGGCTGGAAAAAGCTGTCACTGATTTCGGGAATCACTGTCTCAATCTCTGTTTTCTCTTCCATGTACCTGCATTCTTCCTGCGCCATCTGCCTCCAGTGCAGCCAGAAAGCCAGAAAACGAGCCACCTCCATGCCAAGGAAACCCCTTGCTGACTGCTCAGAGCACACTGGGAGAGAAGTTAGAAGAGCCAGTGGAATGTTGGAGGACGTTGTTAAGAGGACGTGACTGCGAGTTGACCCGTGAGCTTGACCTTGGCACTCAGAGGCTCCTTCCCCATTCCCCTGTCTTTGGAATATATTCTGCTTGCCTTTCCCACTCCCAGGAGCGGCCCTAGGGACACCTGCACGGTATACGTGCCTGAACCCAGGTCAGGCCTTCATATACACTTGGAAGATTTGGCACGTGGGTGTGATCCACTTTTTTTGCAGCCGCTGAACACAGCCTCTTGTGTAAGCTCCCTTTGCTTATTTGGCCTCTCCCTGCCTTCCGTGTGCAGGGGCCGGTTTCAGGTTTCGCCTGGGAAGCTCCTGAGGAGGTTAGGAGCCCACAGCGACAGACCCACAGGAAGGGGATTCTCCTCAATAAAATCACATATAACTTTAGTCACATTAATTCCTTTAGAAAAAAAAGTTATCTGGAATCATATAATTTTAAAGTAGGAAGTGGCATTCAAGAATACAGTTGGAGATTTTGAGGGGAAAATGGCAGTGGAATGATGTAAGATAAGAGAGACTGGAAGAAAAGGAGACAGTGTAAAATAGGACCATGGGGGGTACTCATGGTCTTCCACGCACTGAGGACAAGAAGAATTAGAACTAGACATGACAGAGCGTAGCTGCCTGTCCCCATGGTGTGGCTCAGAGAATATGCTGTCTTCCTCCTTGCACTCTGCCTGGTCTCAGAAACTCCCCCAATTCACAGGAATTTATTTGTAAGAGCGCTCTGTGCCAACAGAACGCCCCACCCCAAGGCTTCCAAGCAGAGTGTGTGGCATTTGGCAAGAACTCCCTGAGAGGGGTCATTGCTCTCAGGAGAGGCCAGAAGTGGTGTTGGAGCAGGTGATGTTAGTAAAGGGTCCAGGGAATGGAAATCAGCCTTTCGTCAGAACCCACCTCCTCGTCTCCGAACAGTCTCTCAACCTCAGCACTACTGACATTTGGGGTGAGATAAGTGTTTATTCTCGGGGGCGAGCTGTGATGTTCTTTGCAGCACCCCCACCTTTACCCACTAGATGTCAGTAGCATTTTCCCAGTTGTGACAACCAAAGAGGTCTCCCGTCTCCTCCGTTGAGAACCACCGGCTTATAAAGTCCTGGTCAGAGATTTTCAACTCCTCCAGTTTGTGGGCACTGGGAAGATTCAGAGCCTGTTACCAACAACATGTCATTGGCTGCAGTTTCTGCATTAGAAGAGTGTTCCCCAAACTTTCCCACATCTGGGCACACATGGAAGAAAAGAATAGTTGCTCAGGCTGGTAGGAAGTCAAAGGCATCTGTCGCAGCTAAAGGTGACTGCTTTGAGGGCTGAGGGGTTCAGTATTTAAGACACACTGTAATTCTTTTTGCAGCACATTGATGTACTGGTCGAGAAGTGCGTTAGCATTTTCCTTTTAGATGATATGGGCTCTTCATTTTTGCAAAGACTGGGAAAATGTTCCTGGGGAGGAGAAATAACATAAACTAATATCACCTCTAATGTTGGGGGAATAGTGATAGCTGGTATTTCATGAGAAGAGAAGCACATTCACTGGACAGCACATTCGAAAGACTAGCATAATGATTGAGAATGTTGTCATCAAATCCCGGCTTCTCCAGTTTACTGAGCATTCTAAGCCTCACTTTCTCAACCCTGAAATGCAAACAGTAATACCATCCACTCATGGGGTGGCTGTGAGGGTGCGAAAGAACGCCACGTAATGTGCTTATCACAGTGCCAGCGCAAGGTTAGCAACATCCTGTGGGAGCTCCTCTTTCCCCTCCCCCTCATGATAATCATAGTTGCTTATTATCATTGTGCCCAGGGGTGAGACGGCGAATAGTTGCAAGTCTGCTAGGGAAGGAATTTACTAACCTCTAGACAATACAGATATTAGATAATCTTTGTAAAAATTCTGTTGGAGAAGAGAGCCCCTGTGACTTTGACTACAGGTTTGGAATACTTACTTCATCCCATGAGTGTCTCTAGCTAAGAGGAATAGAGAGAAAAGGTGGAAGGAAAGAAGGAAGAGAGATCAAGAACAAGAAAGACAAGGAACCAGAGACAGGAAAATGAGCAATATTTTCCCACCTTTTACAAGTCTCCTCTTGTAACACCACTTCTTACAGAGGTCTTTGCCGAGCCCCTGAGCAGAGCTGTAGCCACGCCCCACCCCGTCTTTCTCCCCGCTTCCCCCACCCTCCCACCACAGCAGGAAATATTTCTTATCTGCAATTTAAATTTCTTGTTTACATTTTTGTTTTATTAAAATCTTTCTCCACCCTCTAGAATATAAGCTCTCTGAAGGTGGAGATTTTTGTCTGTTGTTTCCTATTGGACCCTATCGTGGTTGATTAATGAATTGTTGAATTCTGTTGAATGAACGCACGATTGATTAGCATGAAACGGAAAGCAGGAATATTTGAGATTGGACACAAATAGGGATTATAAAGTTAGACACCACAAGTCAACTGCATGAAATGTTTGTTTTTGGTAACGATTACTGTGTGGCTGGATTAATTCCTGTCTTCTTGCATCCTAAGAGTCTTGGCCTTGTATTCGAACTCTACCGGAATAAATTACACAAGAGTACAGGAGCTGCACTTTGCCCGAGTCCTACAGTGGCTGAGGGACCTTTCGTCTGGTTAAAGATTAACTGCTTTCGAATACAAAGCCCAGTAACTGGACATGACCGATTTTTTCTTCTCGGAATGCAAGCCCAACTATGCTATGATGTTAATTCTATGTCCTTGTTTTTAATTGGAAGCTTAATCTGAATACACAACGTGAAAAACCTAATAAACATTTTCCAGACCATTGTTATCATCAAGTTATAATTCGTTTATTTTTAAAATGAACTTGATAATTTAGGTGATTTCATTCATTTCTAAAAGTGATAAAAGATAAAATACTTTGGTAATCGTGTCAACCTCTGAACATTAAGATCTTGTTTCTTTAATGCTATTCCCCAAATGACCCAAGCCCATTGTCCAGTGAAAATAATGGCTCATTTAGTCCCCTGCAAAATTTCTGACTATGGGAGTTTAATATCTCCGCCATCTTGCATTTTTTTTTTTAAGGATGCAAGAAGGACATCTTTTGTGATAGTCCACAAGCACGGGGTCAGTTATAGAGGGCGAAAAACAAAAACAGACAACACCTGGAATCCAAACCCAGGCTTTATTATTGTTTTAAACTTTCTTCGGAGTTGTAAGGCAAATTAAACAAACTGACTCACTGGACATTTTAAATGCAAATCAATTGTATTTATCTTTTTGTCTAAGGGATCGCATAAACTTACCACTGATTTTGCTGACTTCTCTCCTTCCTTGCCCCAGCTGAGTAAAATTTGCCATTTATGTGTAAAGATTAAGAATTTCATCAAATGGAAGAAGAGTTTCTGAAGGTACTAATAAAGAATCAGAGAAATTCATCATCACATTTCACCTGTGTAGTAATAACAATGTCTCAGCCCTTAAATATTTGCTCGTAATGTGGTGAAGGAAGCCAGCATTCAGAAAATGACAAAAGTAACATGTGAATACACACTGGGTAAAAATGCAGAAGATTCAAGAGAAAAATAGAAAGGCTTCCATTCATCAGTCCCTCCTCTTCTACTTTTCCATTTTAGAAGTATCCACTGTTACCTTATTAAGTTTCTCTCCAGAAAGTTTTCATTCCATTTTAAAAGCACAGAAATAATATACTAATGCATACTTAAGAAAAAAAAAAAGATAATTACAAGTGAAGGGAAAGTCCTTTGTGGCAAACGCTCCATTTGCTGTCTTCCATACTCCCCAGAGAGATACTTAGAATTAAAAAAAACAACAACCCTATTTTACATACATCTATGTATCCCAAGAGAAAAGCTAAATTACTGCTGTGTGTTTTTTCTCTATAAATGCAGCACCATGCATCTATCAGTCTGAAATTCGCTCTGTTCTCCCAGTTGTGTGGGTTTTTTAAATTGTTACCAACATGTTTATTTAAATAAATATATATTTTTTGATGTAAAGCTCGATGATTCATTAGTTGCATATAACACCCCGTGCACCATGCAGTATGTGCCCTCCTTACTACCCATCACCAGCCTGTCCCATTCCCCCACCCCCTCCCCTCTGAAGCCCTCAGATGGTTTTAGGTGCCATGTTGACATGTACAACGAGCCAGTTAATTCATTTTAGCTGTTCTATAGTGTTATACTGCACAATACTACATTTTATGTAGCCATTTCAATATCCAAACTGTGGTTTCTCTTTTTTTGCTTTTCAAAAATTGTGGTAAAAATGTTAATATAAAATTTGCTATTTTAACCATAATTTAAATGTACAATTCAGTGGCATTAATTATATACGCAAAGTTGTGCAGCCATCACCACTTCCGAAGGCTTTTCACCATTCCTAAGACAAACTCTGTGCTCACTAAGCAAAGCTCCTCCCCCACCCATCTTCCACCTGCCCCTGGTAGCCTCTCATTTACCTTCTGTCTCTCTGAGTTTGCCTATTCTAGCTAACTTCATACAAGTGGAATCAGACAGTGTTTGTCCTTTCGTGTCTGGCTTACTTTACTTAGCATAATGTTTTCAAGTTTCCTCCTGTTGTAGCGTGTATCAACTTCGTTCTTTTTATGGCTGGATAATGTTCCAGCCCAAGTACGTACCACATTTTGTTTATCCATTCATCTGTTGATGGACACTTGATTTCTACCTTATTGTGAATAATGCTGCTATGAACAATGGTGTACAAGTATCTGTTTGAGCTCCTGTTTTCAAATCTTTGGGGTATACCCTTAGGAGTGGAGTTGTTGAATCATATGGTAATTCGGTGTTTAATCTTTGGAGGAACCACTAAGTGTTTTTGTAGTGGCTGTGGATTTTACATTCTCAGGAGCAATATACAAGGGTTACAATTTCTCTACATCCTGGGCAACCATTGTTACTCCCCCCCTTTATTTTTCATTACTCATCCTATAGGCATGAAGAGGTATCTCATTGTAGTTTTGATTTGCATTTCCCTGATGACTGATGTCTTTCATGCATGTATTTGCCATTTTTATATCTTCTTTGGAGAAATCTCTATTCAAGTGCTTTGACATTTTTAAAAAACTGGGTTGTTTCTGTCTTTGTTGTTGACCTCTAGTTCTCTATATATTCTGGATGTCACACCCCTATCAGATCTACGATTTGCAAATATTTTCTCCCACTGTGTGGTTGTTTTTCACTCTTTTTGACAGTGTCCTTTGATGTACAATGCTTCTAATTTTAACTAAGTTCAGTTTACTTATCTTTTCTTTTACTGCCTGTGTCTTTGGTGTCGTATTTCAGAAACCATTGCAGGAGCCCCCCAGGCTCAGGCCCGATGTCCCCCTCCTCCTGCCCTGTCACCTCCCCGCTCCCTTCTCTGCCAGCAAAATGAATATAAGGACATTAACCCAATTACTTGCATTTTCCAATATATATTTAAAGTCTCAGATTTCTATCAGCTCTGTGCTTAGGAAATTGGGGAAAATGACTTGACTTCAAAATGTAATATTTTAAATGGTAAGTCATTTCAGATTTGCTTTTTTGTGGTTAATTGCTCTCCAGCGCATTGTTATTACTGTTCAGAAACAACCTTGAACTTCCCCACTTCCGGACAGATTTCCCTTGAACAGATCATGTTATTACTGGCAGGCTTTAAAAGATCATTTAATAGGGGTGCCTGGGTGACTCAATTGATCGGGCGTCTGCTTTCGGCTCAGGTGGTTATCTTCGGGTCCTGGGATCGAGCCCTCATCGGGCTCCCTGCTCACGGGGAGCCTGCTTCTCCCTCTCCTTGCTGCTCCTGCTCTCGCTTGCACTCTCTCTCTCTCAAATCAATAAAATCTTAAAAAAAGTAAAAGATCATTTACAAATCGCAACCATTTAGTTATTGAGAGTTTGTACGTGTCAAGAACTAGATTCGGCACATTTTCACCACTGTCTCCTGTGATAGTTGCTGTTTCTGTTCCCATTTCACAGATGGAACTGAGGTGGTCACTGAGTCCAGTCAGCACAGCTGGGTCCAGCGAGGCCCGCTCTGTGCAGGGCCTTTGGCTTCTCATCCTCACACACACTTGTGGAGGGTAATAATATTCTCCTTCTTTACAGATGAGAAAGTTGAGTTTTGAGAAGAGTTAAGTACCAGGTAAGATTCCATAGGTGCTAAGTGGCAGGGTTGCATTTTGAGTCCATTTCCCACATCTTTGAAAGCATGTGCTTTTCCTACCACATCACACTGAAAATGATGTCAAATGTGGAAAGGAGATGATCCTCAGAAGAGGGTAACCAGGTTCCTGACCACGTCACCATTAGGGTAATCGTTTCTTCCCTGTGTTTTTGGGAGGGTTTTAGCTTGGCCCTGGTTATCGAGTTTGCGCTGAATAAATCTTGTGCTTCATCACCCCCGGGAGTTTTCCTGCGTGGGGCCTCTGCTGTGCTGTTGCAGCTTTGCAAGTGACCTGGGATTCAAGTAGGGCTGGGGGGCTCTTGAATGTGTGGAATCCAGCGATAGCTTTTATCTTCTCCTTTTGCCCAGTTCAGGGATAGAGCTAAGAATGCTTGAACTTCAAAGTCCTATAGAGTGTTTAGCTGATCCCATCCAAGCTTCAGTCAAACTAACCCAAAGGCAGACCTGGACTCCTAGGACAACTCCAGAGATCTCTATGAACTCTTGAGGCTTCTGCCCCTCCATCCATACAATAAATGATTTGAATACTTACCACAAAGAAAATGTAGAGACTGGGTATTGTGGGGACACCGATTTCTGCCTCTGAATTCTTCCCTGAGTTTACACCTATCCTTTGATCCTGGCTTGAAGTTCTGGCAAAAAAATGCTTCAATATAACACTCTTATTTGGGCTTTTGAATCCTATATATCCTTTCTTCTAAGACAGCTCACTTTTTTTGAGAGAGGGAGTTAGGGGGAGGGGCAGAGGGAGAAGGAGAGAGAATCCCAAGCAGACTCCACGCCCAGCACGGAGCCCCATATGGGGCTCGATCCCATGACCCCAAGATAATGACCTGAGCCAAAATCAAGAGTCCAACTCTCGACCGACTGAGCCATCCAGGTGCCCCTAAGAGAGCTCGCTTCTAATGTGTCATCCACATTTTCCATCTGTCATCCTTTATTGAATCTGAGACCCACGGTTAGTTGACTAATCGGTTGTATCAGTCCATGGCAGATTTGGTTCTGAGGACATGTAACCCCAGTTCAGGTGAAGTCCCAACTAATGACGCTGCCTCCCAATGTGACTTATCTGGCATTGTATTTCATTATGTCCCTTTAATGTGGAAGGTCTTTTCTAGGCCAGACAGCCTTATTTTCTTCTAAAATACTCTCTGGCTTTTTCTTAGGGTATTCCTGTAACCAAATACCCTTCCCACTCTCCTAGTACATAACCCAGTACTTTCCTTGCACCTGCTAATGAGACCTACTCAGACCAACATCGCTATAATATTTTTCATTTTCTGACGTCCCTCAACCCTTGATTGCTATGAATTTTTAATCTCAGGATTCTATTGGGAATTATATGGAAATGTAATAAATGTTTATTGAATGAAAGAGGAAACAGTGATAAAGATTGACCAGAAAAAAAGGTTTATTTCAAATCTTCATAGATAACAAAAATTCTTTTCTTCCACAGAAATGTCAGTCTGTGAAACAGGGACCCCAGCAAAGCAGTTTTCACTGTCGTGGTCTTCAAGCATTTCCATGATCTGTGATAGTGGAAAGAAGAGAGAATCAAGATGGACTCGGGTTTCCCGAGCAGCGAATATTCTATCCCTTAGATATGGGTAGCATACCGTCTAAGGAAGCCTGATTAGTATAGTGGGAAATGAGATTTATTACTTATAAGTATCCGGTAAATAATCCTATGAGCTATCTGAAGTTTGATCGTCACTGGCCTTTTCCCAATAAATGCATTTTTTCTATAATAAGTTGCACTGTGAGCAAGATGATGTCTACAAAAACTAGGGGCCAGAATTTTCTGGAGGACATACAAGAGACAAGGCAGGGGGGTCTGACTGCAGCTGGAAGAGTGTGCATTACTTACCTTGGCTGCACGGAGCACTGTACTCAGCAATTGCAAATTCATCTGAATAAGAACAAAACCATTAGGTGAAGTGAGAGGGAAAGCAAACGCTTATGGGTTACAGGTCCGTTAAAGATCTTTTATTACGGGCAGAATTGTATGAGCAACATCAGCATCATCTATGCGTTGCTTGCTGTTGTATAACGTTAACTCTTCAAGTATAGTGTATTTCTCTCCTCTAAACTTTCGAAAGACAGTTCAGATATTATACTTATTTAAGTCTCATGTTGTCTTACAGTTGATTGATCTGAAGAAAAGGGAACTAAATATCCGACAGGTGGTCTGTATTAGGAGGTGATGTACTTACACGAGAGGGAGTTGCTGCAATGTATGTACAGAACACAGAGAAGAGTCAGACTTGATGGAGACAATGAAAGGACCATGCAATAAGCTGCCCCCACACAGTTCTCAAATCTACATTTTTGTGATCAGAAATGTAATGTCTAAGTCAAAGTTGTTCACACTCACCTGTCTCATAGTAGTCATAGACTTTCACTATGGCTGGCTTCAGCTCTCTCACTGGGACATCTTGCAGAACCATGAAGGACAAGCTGAGTGTCTGATTTGTCACCTAGAAAGCAAAAGGGAATTACAAGCCTTCTTCTCTCTTCATTCGGCGAGTTTAATTATTCATCTACTTTTGGAGGGAACAACCTTTTAATCAACTAACAGTGTCCTTAAGTTGTACAAAAAGCTCCCAGGGTGAATGAAACCATCCCTAAGTTTTTCTTAAATCACCCAAACAATTTATATACTCCTACCAGTACTGTACATGGGCTCTGTTCATAGGGGGTGAATGATACATGGTTTTGTTGGTTGAATGGTGACGTTCATTTTTACATATCTAGAGATGTGGTATAGCTTTCCTACTCTATCTTGTAGAAATACTGTATTGACTTAAAAGTCATGTAAAAGGTCTATCATTACAGCCTTATTAAAATTTCACAAAACTTGCCAACTATAATGTCCATTAATATATGAATGAATAAATTACGTTAGAACACGTATCAACAAAATGAGATGGGTTTATTGGCCGACTGATCTTATCATTTTATGGTGCTTCCTTGCTGAAATGGACAGTATTTTCCCCTTTTATACTGTTGATATAATAATTGAGATGTGAGTTACATAATTGATATATTTGAGATATAATATATACACATATAATATATAACATCAATTATTATGTTGATATAATAATGTAAGGAAGAAACCACTGGGTTTACCATTGCGTTTCTTCCTCATATTACTCGGTGTCTTCAAAACAGCTTATGGACATAAACACATTGTGCAGAGAATTTTTTGCTTATGAGGTATAAGAAGTATTCATATTCCAATATTATAATAAACCATTTCTTCCCATAGTCTCACATGAAATGCAAATAAAGGAGAGGAGAATATTTACTGGAATTAATATTAGAATGCTCAAATTTTTGCCACGGAGGCGATAACGCCTTCATTCACTGCCCGTAGGTTAGGATTAGTTTAGCTCCCCGAGAGAGATTATTATCTATATATTTTTTGCAACTAGATTGGCAGGGCTCTCACCTTATCCAGATAAATCAAAACATGGTTGTTGCTGACTTCTGTTCGGCTCACGTGGTTAGATCTTTCAAGCTGAAGAAAATTAATACATCACAAATGTTAATAAACAGATTAAACCTCTGGGAAAGCCAGAGAAAAGAAGAATTTTTATGACCAAATTAAGCCTGAGGGTAAAGTTTTTTCAAGTGATTTTTGGTAAGTGAAGATGATAATGTTTTTAAATTGAAAATATAAGATAATTGGGATGCAGGGTTTGGTATTAGTATGACACATGACATATGTGTAGAATGGATATGTCTGAAAAAAAGGGAAATAAGTATCCTAAACTTAGGAATTTTCCAAATTTCGATGTTCAATGTACATTCGATTCCTTCACGAAGGAGGGTTTTTTCCAAACTTTTTTTGCTTGTTCTAACTTACAGCAAACTTATTTTTCTCTGAACTTCTGTAATAATTATAGTTTATGTCTAGTGGTCATTTTCATATTTTTTTCCCACTGGTGCATAAGCTTTATCTTCTTTTTTTTTTTTTTAAGTTTTATTTATTTAGGTAATCTCTACATCAAACGCGGGGCTCAAAGCTCATGACCCTGAGATCAAGAGTCTCATTCTTTTCTGTCTGAGCCAGCCAGGCGCCCCTAAGCTTTGTCTCCTTAAGAGTCTAAGCTCCATGAAAGCGGGAACGTGCTGACATTCTTCCAGTAGGTGCGGCTCCTAGAAGAGAGCTGTTTGTAACATGAAACAGACAGTCCCTGTGGGTGTATCAAAGCAGAGGACGGAAAGGCTGCTGGAGCTGGCAAGGTCACCACGTCCGCCCAGAAAGCTCAGAAGGCTAAATGAATTAGTATCCCTAATACCCGCCACCCCGGTCCTGACCAGTTGGGGAAGAATGATCACAGTACTGTTTGTCTCAATTGGCCATATAAGTATAAAGGAAGACGGGTTAGTAATAAAAATGCCTTGGAAAACCTTCAGAGGGAAGAGAGAACGTTTTGTGGACCATTTGTATATGTATGTGTGTGTGTGTGTGTGTGTGTGAGTTTTAACTTATTAGTTTTTAAAATGAGTACTTTCTAATAGGAGCAACTTGACCAAAAATCTGTCACAGAATTTTGAGACCCATTAAAACAAAATTTAACGAAAAAAAAAAAAAAAAAACCACACCAAAAAACCCATATACAAACATGTTTAATTCTATTTCTGACTTTGGAGAAATTATTAGTCTTTCATAGAAGTGATTTAAAATATTTTAAAATTTTCTTAGTCTGGAGATACCTAAAATGTTAAATAAAATAGAGCCCCCTGGGTGTCCACTAGACCTACCATTTTCACTGTTGGTTTCAGGGGAATGAAGCCGGACACCATCTTCGCATCAATAATCACCATGTTGGAGACGGACCGACTCCCGATGTAACTAAAGATTCAGGGAAGAAAGGAATTAGGGTTTTCTGTGATATTAAACAGTCTCTTTTCCTATGCCCAGAGCAAGCCCTCACAGCCCTCAACATACACGGAAGTCTTCCTAAATATCCTACCCAGGTGGAAGACGGTTGTGCATTAGAATCTCCGGGGAATTTGTTAAAGCCACGAAGACCAGGCTGGACCCTAGATCTGATGAATCAGGGCTTCATGTGTGTGGGCTCGAGGCTGTGCGTTTGAGAAAGAACGTGACGCGGAGCTGGGTCTGAGACCTCTGCTCTCTGCCAGTTATTTGTTACATATACTTTAACTTTTTTTCCTGAATAGTATCCCCATCCAGGTTAAAATATTCTTGCGGACAGATACATTTTTTCGTAAGCCCTGGAGCCATTTGAATACTGCTGCCTGTATATCTATTCCGCCCCCCCCAAATTGATTATTTTGTATATAATCTGAGATTTATTTATTGCCGGTAGGAATTCTAACTAGGGAGTCACTACTTCCTTCTATTCATGCTTTTCAGGAATTCTCCGTCTCTGCCCTGGATAGAGCAAGGATAATACAGAATTTCATTACAGCAGAATGAAATCAGAGAATGACTCAATTACATGAGAATTAAATCAGGAATCCAGGTCAGAGGCAAGGGCTAATGCTCTTTTTAAGTTATTATTGAGGGGAATTAACCTTTAAATAATGAGGTTCGACAATCCTAGGCTCTGGAGGCAGGGGATGCACAATGTAGGTATACCCCACCACGCAGAAATCTGTACGAGCATGAAGACACACAGCTTTTTCAACAAACGTAGTGCAAACATTTACTGCCACACTGCTCAGCTTAATGAGGAATTCCAGTAAGAGGACTGGTTGTCATGCCCAGACTTAGATGATTCAGTCAGAGGTCTTACCTGACATTCAGTGAGATCTGGAAGCTGGTGTGGGCTTTGGGTCCGTCACAAGTTTGGGGCACCGTCTGCACCTCCAAAGCAAATGGGAACTCTGCCTTTTCTGGCAGAATGTTGTATTTCAAGGATGTCTGTGGAACACCGAAGACAAAAATCTGTGTTTCTCTCTTCTTTTCCTAACTTCCTCAACTCTTTCTCTGATTTGCCCTATCATTTGCTGAGTCACGGATTTTCGGTGGGAACGGGTAAAGTGGACCCTCTGCCCCTACGTGGCCCAAGTCTCACCTGGAGGTAGACACAGCCTTCTCCTGTCACCGTCATGGTGTATTCCTCAGGCACCTTTGGCAATGAGGTCTGCTGTAGTAACAGGCGGTTGTCGTCGTCCACTTGGAATTTTGTGACAAATGTCCCAGAATATTGGACGGTCACCTGTGCGGGCTTCCCAGTCCTGGTGAAGGTGGCTGTTCCATATCTGGACAAGGCCTGGAGAGCCACCACTGTGTCCTGGAAGAGACGAGTGAGAGAACCTTCGTAGGCCTGGTAACGTTCTGAGGGCCCAAAGGCCCATGTCAGCTGCCACAACAGGGGCTTTGATTTCCTCTTTCCTGCTTCCCTCACTACTTAAATACTGGAGTTCTAATTTCAAGATTGATTACAATCCTTAAGTAGGACCATAACATTCCCAAATCTGCCTTGGACTGAATGCTTTAGAAGCTTATTTTATTTCTCAGAACATCGATCTTTTTCCATCTATAAATACTTGCGGGATAAAGAATGTGGAAAATATACATGAATGGGAATCATTTATTGACATTAGCTATTTGCCTAAGAGGTCTTCCTTGATAATTGTTGTCATACCTGCCACCACTCAAAGTTCAGTCTGGCTCTCACCCAGATTAAACTCTGCTCTGCTGCTGAGGTCAGTGCCCTGAGAAAGTCCAAGGTCCTTTGCAGCCACGATCAGGGTCATGCTTAATTATAATTATCTTCTTGATTTATTGACATTTTTTGGCTCTCCCTTTTTTATTGGAAGTCTGGTTTCCTCCCACCCCCACATGTCATATTCTCAATTCTCATCAGCATTGGACCCGAATGACAGTCTTTAAATAATAGATTTCTGAGAAAGAATAACTGCCTTAATAAAAGTGTTCAGTTCTTTCCATTCATATGGCAAAATAAGAGATTAAATACAATGGAAAAAAGATGTGTCACATTCTCTTTCTCTTTTAGATTTAGTCTATAGGCTAACCTCTAAATTCTCTGAAGATGAAACATCCTGCTGTGTACATATTGATGAATTTTTAAGATGTAAGATTATATAGTTAGGCTCAGGATGTTGGCGCAGTAAAGAAAATTCTTCATGTTCCTGGTGAACAGATGTTTGTATAGTAAGAGGTGAATAGTGGAAGCGTAAAATGTGTCAGCTTTGAAATAAGCCAGTTAAAGGGGACCTACAAATGGAGAGATTTGCAAAGAGAGATTATTGGGTTTTGAATAGCATTCCTGGAACAGTTTGAAAGGCACTCTTAGAACTTCCAGAAGATTCCAGAAGGTAGATTTCTTTTTTATTCATCCTGCTGCGACCCTTGCATCCCGGGTTCCATTTCTTTAGGGAGGTAGAGTCATTATCGGGAGGAGGGGGCCGTGATAACAAGGATGGGGTGCCAGAATTGCAGGCATTTTCTTTTTAGCCCTCTTTGACTGTCATTTTCCCTTATTTCTCACTATCCTTGGATGCTAGTAATATTTTCCTCATTCAAGTTATTCTCAGTTTCAGTTTTCTTCTTGCGCGTCTTTATATTTTGTTCAAAACTTTTGTCACCTAAAGGTGAAGTCAAAAGTTCTGGTAAATACAGACCTGGGTGGAGGAGAAGCCCCCCTGGGAATTCTGTTGCTTTGTGATCCACTTCACGATGCGTGCGGCGGAAGTCAGCTCCTCTGAGGTGGGGGAAGGCTGGGCCGTGAGGTAAGCCAGCAGCACGTAGGACGTCATCTCCACCTCAGCTGAGGGAGCCGGGGGTTGGTAAAAATGCCCCACGGGTGCCCTAGGTTTCTGAGGTCGCTCCCAGTGGACGGAATTATCTGGAGTTGAGAAAAAGATTTATGAGTGACTATGTATTCTTATTTAATTAAAGGTGAAAGTACCTAAGCCGGAGCTGAAGTGAGGAGTGCATTCCAATTATATTGTCTTGAACCTTATTGTCTGCCTGGTCTCCTTTCTGTGTGAATCTGAACTTGGTCTGTTTGGGCCAGCCGAAGGCAGATGATGTTGCTGGAGTCAGAAGCCCACAGCCAGCGAAGTTTTCAAATGGTTGCTACGGTTGGGTTGCTGGGGAGACAGTGAAGAACAAGTTCCCTCACCGATTGCGGTGATTTCCTCTTTGTGGTCCTCTCCAGGCCTTATCTGAGCTTTGTTAAATTTTCTATAAATTTTTCTATAGAGGTTTCTTGTGAGGATCACAGATGACGTGGAGTTCCTACTCATTAGGCCAGAAAAAAAATACATAATCCTTAAAATACCAAAGCTGACAAGGATGTGAAATAGTGGGAACGGGTTTACACTGCTGTGGGATGGAAACTGCTCTTTGGAGAGCAATTTGGGAATACCCAGCAAAGGGCACGATGTGCTCAGCTTACTAATCAGCAATTCACTTCCAGAAGGATAACTCAGAGAAACTCGCACACAGGTACAAGGAGGCAGGTGGGTGAGCGTTCACTGCAGCATGGTTTGCAATAGCCACAAATGAGACACGAGAAGAGATCCATGAGGAGAGACTCCTTAATATAAATTACGACCTATGTGTATGTCGCCATGTGTTATGTAGCAGTGGAAACAATGACACTCATATAGGAGATTCCTATTAGCACAAGGTTGAATGTCAAAACCAAAAGGCAGACAAACGGACAAGAAAACAAGATGCAGAAATACTCCAAAGTGTGATACTGTTTAATCTAAAGATGAAGAACCATAACAATTCTCAATATTGTTTAGAAATAGGTAGGAAAAATAAAGAAACCCATGGAAATTGTAATGACAAATTCAGGATAAAGGTTACCTTTGGGGGTGGGAGTGGTACACAGGGAATTTTTCCTGCACTGGTAATTTTGTATTTCTTAAGCTGGGAGGAAAGTATAAAGTGGTTTGCTAATCATTCTTTTGCCTTTTTGTATATCTGAAATATTCCCTATATGTTTTAAGAATAAGCAATTAATGGCACAGTCAAGGGCGAAAGGTAGGATGTGGTTTATTGGATAAAATATTATTTGCATTTCTATTTTCTATTTCTTTGACCCCTTATACAAGACCACTGTATACATAGGAATATTGTGTGAATATGAATAGATTTGTCATCATCATCAGACTTGTAATATGAGCATAAAATAGCAGAATTTATTCATGGGGTTACTTCCTTCACTCTTTTCTTATGTTTAAGATGGTATGATGCACCAGGTAAAGGTCGGGTAAGAATGGCTATTGTAATCATAACAGGTAATACTTTTATAGCACTTACTGTGTACCATATAGTCTACTAAGTGCTTCGCTTGTATTAATTCATTTAATATTGACACAACCCTGTGAGGTAAATACTATTATTTTCCCCATTTTACTGAGGAAGGACCCGAAACACAGCCAAGGTAAGTGACTTGCCCAAGGCCTCACAGGTAAAACGTTTTGGAGCTAGTCTCCAGAGGCTCAGCTTCTCACTGCTACGTACACTGCCTCTTATCTTTTGACGTGTGACTGGCTGAAGAGATCCCAGATTTTCTAGTGATATAGACAAAAGAAGAGAGGGGAGAGGGATCATAAGACGTAGGTGTGTGGGGGGTTTGCAGTACAGTTCTTGATACAGAGAATGGGGGATGGGAGATCTCAGATGTGCGCTCACCTTCCTTCACAGCTTCCTCATGAAGTAAGTCGAGCGTCTCTCTCCTCTTGTCCTGGTTACCTGCCAGGGCAAAAGCATAGGCCAGCAGTGCCTTGGTGTAGACATGCTTTCCATGGGGTCCTTCCTTTGCTGACTTCCAGGCTGACTCCAGGCAGAACAGGGCATTGCGGACAACGGGGTGCTGGGGAGGGAGAACAAGGAGGGAACCAAGCTATGTGAACACGGATGTCAGTGCTCCCAGGTAAGCACAGATCATTCTTCAAATGCAGGTGTCCATCTATTCTGATTCTTGTGGACAGAGAGAATGTATCTTTGTGTTATTGCTTTCATAAGGCAGGAACACAGACCATATTTTTAGAATTCATTCTGGGTGTGTATACGGCAGTAGTGAGAGGTCCATAGGGGAGAAATAGCCTAGGAGCATCACTGGGATAGTGTAAATCTTTCGTAATGGATTGACCAAGTTTTCTGTTGATCTGCGAAGCACTGTCATGGCATGAAAGGAAGGCTGACACTTGACTTTTAGCCGGGAGATGGTTCTGACATCAGGGCAGCAGTTTCATTGCATCCAGAACTAGGCTCAGCAGGGGGATGAGGTGGTACCTACAGTGGCGGGGAGAGGGATCTCCAGAAGGGCAATGGTGATGTAGGCGGAGAGGGTCACTTCGTCTTCCACTCCTCCCTGTAAGTGTGAGTAAGAGAGGGAGATTTGAGTGATTTAGCTTCTGAGAATGCTCCTCATCAGCTCTTCGCTTTCTGCTGTGTCATGGAATTTATCCTTACCCGTATTCATCCCCTTGGGGTAAATGATCACACTCAACCGAAGTTCCATCCCCTCCTTCTTGGTACTATCCAGTTGATTTATTTATTTATTTATTTATCTATTTATTTATCTATTTATTTATTTATTTAATGTATGTATGTATGGTATGTATGTATGTATTTACCTTTGCTAAGGAATTCCTACATTATTACTTCCTCTCATCATTGTAGACATCATAAATGGACAAATCAAAACTCACTCGGAGGTGCCTGGGTGGCTCAGTGGGCTGAGCATCTGCTTTTGGCTCAGGTCATGATCCTGGGGTCCTGGGATCGAGTCCTGCATTGGGCTCCCTGTTCAGCAGGGAGCCTGCTTCTCCCTTTCCCTCTGCTCCTCCCCCTGCTTGTGCTCTCTCGCTCTCTCTCTCTCTCAAATAAATAAATAAAATCTTATTAAACAAAACCAAACCAAACCAAACCCAAAAAACTAACTCCAAGAACACTTCACCTTAATGGCATTGTTGAGCAGAGACCCGGAACTCCTGAAACAGCCATTGTCCTTCTGCTTTTGGGAGAGCCAGGTGAGGGCTTGGGTGATGTGTGCTTCATCGATGAAGATAAAGGCTCGAGCCTGGGCAAAACTCTTCAGTACAAAGGCAGTGAGCCTGAGCGGTGGGAGGGGTGATGATGTTTATGTTGTTACAATAGTTTTATGACTGTGGTGCAGTAAAGGCTTCGTGTGACACTGTCCAGCTTGATGTGAGTCACCCGACAGGTGTTCTGTGTACTTAGAACTCCCATCTCCCTTAGACTGCTTGATTCGTCTGCTACATCTAATATTTCCTTGCTGACTCATTTTCTCCTTGCTACAGAGAGTCTAAGTACTTCTGATGCTATTTTTACTTATTTGAGTAAGACTTTCTTCCTTTAGAGATTTCCTTCTGTAGGTGGCAGAATCTTCTCATTAAGAAGGTTGAATAACTTCGAACTGCTTTGCTTTGCCCTAGGGTTTTTATTTATTCATTTATTTTTAAGTAGGCTCCGCACCCACCATGGAGCCCAACACAGGGCTTGAATGTGTGCTCTCTCTCTCAAAAAAATAGCTATTTTAGAAAGAATACCCTGGTTATTATTAACAGGATGAATTTGGGTGACAAATCTAACATACACATGTCAGCGTTTCTGCTTGTTACCTTGCTGCCCTTGGTATATTTGTCGAGTATAACCAACTATAGGTTTAATAATACATATCTGATAAGGTTACTATGAGTATAATTGTGATAATATATGTAAAAGAGCTGGTACAAAAATAGGACTTTGAAAAACTGTCTATCCCTTACCAGGTATTGCCCTCACTCTTGCCATAGTTCTCCCCAAAGGTGCTATAGGAGCCATCATGGTGCTTGTACTTCAGCTGTCTCTGGTAACCTGAAATGGAAGGCTGATGAAACAATATGACAGACTGTGTTGTGGCCAGAGAAATTACTAAAATGCTTTGGTCTCTCTTGTGATATTTCTTAAGTTTTGCTGTCAGATGTTACAAGTTTCTGAGTCCTAAACATTTATTATTAGAGGTTGGACACTGGGTAATAACCATAAAATTAACTGTCATTCTTATCATAGTAACTACGATACTGTGATAAGCTAACATACCACAGAATTGCTAAGTAACTCAAACCTACTGGGAAACCCAAGCTATTGTTAAAATAACACTGTGAAGTCTTCACTCACTCATTTAGTCACTCACCAGTATTGAGGTAGCCAACAGCCTTGGACATGACTTCTGGAGTCAGCTGGTGTGTTTCATTTAGATAGTTCAGAACATAGATGTTGGGAGCAAAGAGGACCATATTCTGTTCTCCACAGCCATAGGGCATTCGGAGGAGATTTTGTATATTGTGCATGGCAGAGCCCAGTAGGTCTCCTAGGGAATGGGAGAGATGGGACATCATAAAGCTTATAGGTTATAATCTATCTGAATCATTAAGAAGAAAGGAATAATTTTAGGAAGATTGAAAAATGAAGATTTTTAGGAAGGGTGAGTGGTCCAGGGACAGAAGTATGATTGGGAGCAATATACAAGCCCCAAGAAGGAGGGAAGAACCAAGTTCTTGACCTGAGCTGAAGTTAATACTATAGTTGTGATTTCGAGTATTTATGGAAAAGAAAAAATAGTAAAAACTATCAAGAGAGTAGAATAATTCACTAGGGTTGGAGCTTACCCAATACTGAGACAGAGGCTCGGGCCGATTCTTCTACTACATTCTCTGGCAACTTCAAAGGTAATTGTTCAGACACCTCAGCACCTAGACAAATAATGGAAATTATTTCTGCATGTATTTTCTTGAAGAGCTCCAAACCCAGAAGCCAGAACTGTGCCTTACACTTAAAGTTCTGAAAAGTTGTCCCTCTTTTACTATTTCTATTTTCAAAATATGTATATTTTAAATGTGTATGAACAGGATTCTGAGATTTCCAGAAATTCTCCTTCCTTATCTCTCTTTTCCTCCCTTACATCGAGAGCATTCCAAAAGAAGGATACAGATTGAGAAATGCCCATGATGTTGTGACTCTGTTGTAGGCATCCTGTGGCTAGCATGAGATGGTTATCACAAGACGATCGGTTTAGTGTTCATCCCCACCCTCTTTACTCAAAAGTTTAATGAAAAATACCCTAATGTATACATAAGCAAAAGAAAAATCTCTGAAATTTCCTGAATTCTACAATAATGCTCTGTCCTTATTGCCATCAAATTTCACCAGATATGAAGATAGTATTTTTATGGAAGCCCTAGACATGGAAGTGGGGGTGAAGATGAACAGTGTTTGAGTCTCCGGAAATATAATAATTGCTGCTGATAGGCATACATTTACTGTTGTTTTAGTATTGGTAAATTATAGGATGATGAAAGAGAAATGTAGTATTTATCTTCATGCTGCATCCCCTTCCTCATGAAATTAATATTGAAACTTTTGAATGATATACAATTTCAGTTATGCAAGAGGATTATGTTGTACAGAACAGTGCCTACTATTTTTTAAATTTAAATTCAGTTAATTAACATATAATGTATTATTAGTTTCAGAGGAAGAGTTCAGTTTTTCATCAGTTGTATATAACACCTAGTTCTCATGAGATCACGTGCGCTCCTTAATGACCATCCCCCAGTTAAACTCCCCCACCTCCCACTCCCCTCCAGGAGCCCTCAGTTTGTTTCCTATAATTTTTCTTTTAAGACTTTATTTATTTACTTGAGAGAGAGAGAGAAAGAGAACAAGCAAGAGAGAGAGCACAAGTTGGGGAGGGGGCAGAGGGAGAGGGAGAAGTAGATTCCCCACTGAATAGGGAACCTAATGTGGGACTTGATCCCAGGACCCTGGGACCATGACCTGAGCTGAAGGCAGATGCTTAACCCACTGAGCCACCCAGGCACCTCTGATTCCTATAGTTAAGAGTCTTTTATGGTTTGTCTCCCTCTCTGATTTTTGTCTTATTTTATCTTTCCCTCCCTTCCTCTGTGATCCTCTGGTTTGTTTCTTAAATTCTACATATGAGTGAAATGATATGATAATTGTTTTTCTACGATTGACTTATTTTGCTTGTCATAATGCCCTCTAGTTCCATCCATGTTGTTACAAATGGTAAGATTTCATTTTTTTGATGGCTGAGTAATATTCCATTATTCCATCTCACATCTTTTTTATCCATTCATCTCTCGATGAACTGCTAGGCTTTTCCATAGTTTGACTATTGTGGACATTGCTGCTATAAACACCATGATAAAAGGATTTGGTGACAAATTCACTTAAATGTAGAAATAAGGCTGAACAACCAGGCAATACGTTTTTAGAACACATTTTATATATTTGAAGTCTTGACAGTATAATAAAAATAAACAAAACTTAGGACGTAGACAGAGAAAGGCAAGAAACACATGTATGATGTTGATTTGACATTGTTTGAAGTGAGAACACATTGTGTTGATATGTTTCTTAGTGTGCTAAGTCTCTGTATTTTTGTTTAGACTAGAAAATTCTCCACCAAGATAAAGTTATATCTTCTTCTGTGTGAGTTTCTTTAGTATCTTCTCAAATGACTCATAGAGCATTAGGTACAAGATTGGCATCCAATATTGACACGACAACAATGGTACAGGCTAAGATAATTCTTTCTTTGGGACATAGCATGGTCCCATTATCGAATGCTGTTGGCTATGCAAAATTCAATGTGGCGGTGGCTTGAATTCAGCTAACCATATGTTGTATTACTAAATATTCAAGGGGACATTCCCTTTAGCAATATTTATTTGATTCTACTCACTTTCTATGTAACCACGTCATACACTGGTCAGAAAGACAATTGGGTGTTTGTACAGGTGCTATAATAGATAAAAATTCAGAAAGCATGGGCTAGGGATAGTCTCCTCATAAAATTACATGGCTTCTCTAAGAACCAGGTGCCTCATTTATCAAATGGGTTGATGGTTCTTTGGGTCTTACCTCGTAGGGAAGTGTAGGAATAAGATGTAAGATTCTTTGAACTTGTTACAGAAACTTTAGTCAATGCTATTCTAATTATGATGAATGACTCTTACCCGACGGACAGAGCAGGGAATTGAACGTTACTTCCTTCTCTAGTCCTTCAGGCTGTAGGTGGAAAGAAAGAAAAGGTGAAGGTGAGAATGGACATGCATGTCGATAGTGGAACCACAAATTTCTTGATAGTGAGGAGAAGAATTGGAGCTGACTTCCAAATGTATTACATAAACGAATCTCTAAGTATAAGCACTATGAAGGAGACAGGTTGATAGATGAGAAAGTGAGGAAAAATTATGTAAATATCAAGAGAGAAAGACAGAGACAGAGATAACAGAGAGATGGAGAAAGAGAAAGAGAGAGAGGAGAGAATATTGTGAAATATTCTGTGATTATGTATTATTTAGCCCTTCTCATCTAAAACTTGGGACCTTCAGCTCACCACTCTTTTTTGGCTCACAGTGACCTATTGAATGGGAGGGCTTACTTACCTCAACCAGCAGGGACTTAATGATGGTGTCTTTCTTTCCAAACTCAGGGACCACCGCCACCTCAGTCCCACAGGGCTCTTGAGACTCCAGTGCCTCTGCACTCACAGTGAAATTCACATTCCCTAAAAAAGCGCCAATACGGATGAGCACCATTTCCTTCTTTCTATGCTTCCAAACCTCAAGATTTATAAGTGTTCAATGCTTTGTAACTTCTTTTTGTTTTATAAAAACATAGGAGCAGGAATGGAAGCAGCATCAACTAGAGGCTAGTGATCCTGAGAATCCAAGGCAGAGATAGAGGGAGATAAGGGAAGTGGGGACAGTTTTCTAGACTTCCTAGAATAAAAGACAAAGGAAAAAATATCCTACCATGGCGGGGAGGGGGGGGTGGTCTTTGCCCGAGGGAAGTAGCACTAGATATAAGGATCCTGCTGATATGTACAATCCTTGAGTAGAGAATTGTCTCTAGGAGACTGTTCCTCACCTAATGCCTTTGGCGTTACTGCCCAGGACACGGTGTGCCGGCCATTCCCACAGATGCAGTGAGACTCTTGTTCCTTCTCCTGGACCAGGAATGCAGGATTCGGATCTAGCTGCACACCAACCTGAAACCACATGTGAGACAAAGAGACAGCTCAGAGGGAGAAGGGGACCAAAGGAGGAATGGTTTGAAATAAAGCATATTGGGGGATTGGTTAGATTTTAGGTTGCCTAATACTGAAGATGATCGAAATGCAGATCGACTACCTTACAGAGGATCTGACATCGAAATCTTTGTATTTTTGGGTAATCTGCTCTTTCATGGGGCGGGACAAGAGGTGAGGAAAAGTCAAGATGGCATGTTGCCCGTGGGAGCGCTTCTTTGGTCCGGGATCTCGACCATTCCTTCGGCTCTCCCAGCAGAGTATTCAAGATTTATAAATGGGTATTAAGATGCTCGCAAATAAATTTTAAAGTGAGGTTTAATCTAATTAATGCCATATGATGATATATGAAAGTTAAATATTTGGAATGCAGAAGTCGAAAACTTGGGGGATCTAAGACATGAGAATGAAGCGTACTGATTTTTGTTCACCGTGTCAGAAATCTTCATACTGTGAGAGCTTCTTAACCTTATGGGGTTGGGGTAAGAGTCAGAAGCTTTGCAGGTATATGGAGATATCAGCAACCATAGCTTCTACAACATATGAATACCTTTCAGAGCATTCCTTCTCGGGTGAACACATCTTGCACGCAAGAGTTTGTCAGTATTTCGAAGAATGCAATTTTTAATTTACGTGACTGTTTCACTTTGTGTTCAATTCAGGTAAGAGGTCTTTACCTG
>NW_024425119.1:9206347-9220170 GCF_017311325.1 Ursus maritimus
CATGGTCCCATTATCGAATGCTGTTGGCTATGCAAAATTCAATGTGGCGGTGGCTTGAATTCAGCTAACCATATGTTGTATTACTAAATATTCAAGGGGACATTCCCTTTAGCAATATTTATTTGATTCTACTCACTTTCTATGTAACCACGTCATACACTGGTCAGAAAGACAATTGGGTGTTTGTACAGGTGCTATAATAGATAAAAATTCAGAAAGCATGGGCTAGGGATAGTCTCCTCATAAAATTACATGGCTTCTCTAAGAACCAGGTGCCTCATTTATCAAATGGGTTGATGGTTCTTTGGGTCTTACCTCGTAGGGAAGTGTAGGAATAAGATGTAAGATTCTTTGAACTTGTTACAGAAACTTTAGTCAATGCTATTCTAATTATGATGAATGACTCTTACCCGACGGACAGAGCAGGGAATTGAACGTTACTTCCTTCTCTAGTCCTTCAGGCTGTAGGTGGAAAGAAAGAAAAGGTGAAGGTGAGAATGGACATGCATGTCGATAGTGGAACCACAAATTTCTTGATAGTGAGGAGAAGAATTGGAGCTGACTTCCAAATGTATTACATAAACGAATCTCTAAGTATAAGCACTATGAAGGAGACAGGTTGATAGATGAGAAAGTGAGGAAAAATTATGTAAATATCAAGAGAGAAAGACAGAGACAGAGATAACAGAGAGATGGAGAAAGAGAAAGAGAGAGAGGAGAGAATATTGTGAAATATTCTGTGATTATGTATTATTTAGCCCTTCTCATCTAAAACTTGGGACCTTCAGCTCACCACTCTTTTTTGGCTCACAGTGACCTATTGAATGGGAGGGCTTACTTACCTCAACCAGCAGGGACTTAATGATGGTGTCTTTCTTTCCAAACTCAGGGACCACCGCCACCTCAGTCCCACAGGGCTCTTGAGACTCCAGTGCCTCTGCACTCACAGTGAAATTCACATTCCCTAAAAAAGCGCCAATACGGATGAGCACCATTTCCTTCTTTCTATGCTTCCAAACCTCAAGATTTATAAGTGTTCAATGCTTTGTAACTTCTTTTTGTTTTATAAAAACATAGGAGCAGGAATGGAAGCAGCATCAACTAGAGGCTAGTGATCCTGAGAATCCAAGGCAGAGATAGAGGGAGATAAGGGAAGTGGGGACAGTTTTCTAGACTTCCTAGAATAAAAGACAAAGGAAAAAATATCCTACCATGGCGGGGGGGGGGGTGGTCTTTGCCCGAGGGAAGTAGCACTAGATATAAGGATCCTGCTGATATGTACAATCCTTGAGTAGAGAATTGTCTCTAGGAGACTGTTCCTCACCTAATGCCTTTGGCGTTACTGCCCAGGACACGGTGTGCCGGCCATTCCCACAGATGCAGTGAGACTCTTGTTCCTTCTCCTGGACCAGGAATGCAGGATTCGGATCTAGCTGCACACCAACCTGAAACCACATGTGAGACAAAGAGACAGCTCAGAGGGAGAAGGGGACCAAAGGAGGAATGGTTTGAAATAAAGCATATTGGGGGATTGGTTAGATTTTAGGTTGCCTAATACTGAAGATGATCGAAATGCAGATCGACTACCTTACAGAGGATCTGACATCGAAATCTTTGTATTTTTGGGTAATCTGCTCTTTCATGGGGCGGGACAAGAGGTGAGGAAAAGTCAAGATGGCATGTTGCCCGTGGGAGCGCTTCTTTGGTCCGGGATCTCGACCATTCCTTCGGCTCTCCCAGCAGAGTATTCAAGATTTATAAATGGGTATTAAGATGCTCGCAAATAAATTTTAAAGTGAGGTTTAATCTAATTAATGCCATATGATGATATATGAAAGTTAAATATTTGGAATGCAGAAGTCGAAAACTTGGGGGATCTAAGACATGAGAATGAAGCGTACTGATTTTTGTTCACCGTGTCAGAAATCTTCATACTGTGAGAGCTTCTTAACCTTATGGGGTTGGGGTAAGAGTCAGAAGCTTTGCAGGTATATGGAGATATCAGCAACCATAGCTTCTACAACATATGAATACCTTTCAGAGCATTCCTTCTCGGGTGAACACATCTTGCACGCAAGAGTTTGTCAGTATTTCGAAGAATGCAATTTTTAATTTACGTGACTGTTTCACTTTGTGTTCAATTCAGGTAAGAGGTCTTTACCTGGATGCATTTGGGAAGGTAGTTGAGGACGGTGGCCTTGAGTGTGAAGGCCTCTCCGCGGATCACAGAGTAGGGCATTGTGAGCTCCACAAAGAAGGGCTGGAAGGCTCGGAGGGAGGCGGGAAGAGAGAGACCAAGTCCAGTGTCATTGGACAGGCAGAGGGCCCCTGCCTTCCACTCTGTGATGGTATCAGGGACTATTACTCCCACTTCAGCCACACCTGATGAGCTGGGGAGAATGGCAATATGAAGAACAGAAAGTAAGCAGTTAAATAAATCCTTTCTATCCTTTCTAGGAACAGAACCCCTATAAATAATTCTATTGTCATATCTTGAATGCACTCAGTAGAAATATCAATAAAGGAGAGTATAATCAAGACTCAAACTGGGAAAATATAAGAAGTCCTTTCCTTCCAATTCTGCTTTCAATTCTAGTCTATATCGGAATCTCCCATAGACACAGAATTATAGCATTATCTATTACAGATAATATCATTATGAACTAAATATGTAATCTGAGATTGCTCGTAGATTTTATTCTTTAAAATAGTGTTCCAATGAGGGCAGGCTTTTTTAAGTTTTAATTCTACTACTGGTGTGTAGTTGGCCTGACTGATTCTGCATTTAACTCAAGAATGTTGGCCAGTGAAGGATCTCTGACAGGTGTTAGTCTGTGCAGTGCCTGGTCATATTTCGTCCTTATTCCCATTTTCTGAAAGTCTTGGAATTAAATGTCCACAAAATTTCTTAGCTCGGAATATAATTAGAATAGTGAGACTCTCATAGCAGAAGTATTTATGTTAAACCTCTCCCGAAAATAGCAATGTGTCTAAAAGAAATACTTAGGTATTGAAAAATTAGCTAAAAATGGAAAATGTGAGGAGTCTATATTGTTGCTTTTTGTATATAAAGAAAGTTACTCACTCTACTGCCACCAAGTCCCAGATCCATGTCTCAGGGAAGTACTTTCGCACAGTCTCGGTGAGAGGCTCAGAAACATGGACCATCTTTGTAAGTTCATGGCCTCTTTGCAATTCAGATACGACTATGGTAGGTGAGGGGGAGAAAGAAATAATATAAAGATAAAGAGATGGTAAAACATGCTACAAAAAAAAATAGATGTAATAGAACCGGGAGAGGATGCTTGGGTGCTAAGCAAAAGCTCCTTTGAGGAGGTGATACTTTTGCTGAATCCTGGAGTCTTAGAATAAGTTCTAAGTGAGCTAGGGGAAGAGAATCACAAGCAGAGAGCAGAGACCTAGAGGCAGAAGGAGCTTAGGATGGCCTATGGAGCAGAAAAGGTGTCCTCTGTGGTTACTGTGCTTTGTCTCGAGGAGAGTGAGAGGACGTTGGGAGGAGGGTTGGGAGGAGGACAGGTGTCAGTTTCCATTTGGTGTGTTCCTCTGTGGGATCAAAGAAACATGGTACCCAGACATGATGACAATGGCTCTGGGAAAGTTTACAGGAGTGAGAGATCAAGGATAAAAAAGTTCTTTATTTTCACGTGTGCCAGAAGGTCAGTCAGGTTCTCTCACCCATTTACCTTCTGTTAATGCTATACTGGTAAATATTCAACAACCAGCTCTCTGAAAAAAATTTATGAACATATAGTCTTGTACATACATAAGTTTACTATAAATTCTACTGTAAAGGATGGTAGACTTCAATTCACAAGTAATAAACATATATAATAATATTTACTTAAATTCCACATAACCAGCTAATTTTCATTGAACGTTTTCCTTGATTTTTGACAAACTCTTTAGTTTGTACTCAACCTATATTCCACCATGATTTGACAATATCAGACTAGAAATAAATGCTTGGTTCCTCTCTGATTCACCAGTAAAGTAGTCCATTTCATTTACAAATGAATGTGACTTCGACATGAATATTGGCTGATAATTTGGATAAGTTAAAGTGCTTCCTTATCTAACTGGTGAGAAGGTAGTCCCACCTTGTGAACATTTCTGCTTCAGTTTATACCGATCCTCTGGAAATCACCTTTCCTTCTCAACCTCACACATTCACGCATCTCCGTTTACTAGAGGCAGATTCTTGATGAATGAATTTCCTGATTGCTCAATCAGAATTAATCCTTTCCTTTATTCTGCATATCTGTGCCTCTCTCTCTTTTTTTAAATGGAAGTATCCTTGACACACAACCTTACTGTACGTCTCGGACAACTCCTCACAGTCGGCCTTGTATTCTCTCCAGCATTGCACATGTGGGGGCTTGACACAATCAGAATCTGGGGATTTGTATTGCTATGTGATCTTGAGCGAGAACCTTAACATATCTGAATCACAAGGCCTTTTTTGTTAATTTTATCACATTTTATCTTTTAAAATATTCTTTGATTTGACTCAATATATTGAATTTTATTAGTTTTTTACCTGGAGAAGCGAATAGTCTTCGAGATGAGTACACTGCCTCGTGTTCAGGCTGTGAACATACTTTGGGTTTACGAATCTTTGTGTTGGTGAATACCTTTAAGCCCATATCCTGTGAAGGAGATTATTACCTAATCAGTACATAAATATTGTAAAATATACATAGGCACATACTTCATTGAATTTCACAAATAATCTGATTACTTAATACTAAACTTTTAATGTTCACATCTGTAGAAGGGTTATTGGTATGCTTACGGAGGTAATTTTAGTCTGTTAAAACTCTTTTAAGAGTAATATTTTATATATGAGAGTTTTATAAATAACACAAGGCAATGAATTTCAGGAAAAACTTAAAAAAATCCTGATTAATAGTCCAAAAAGTTCTAGCCCTGCCTCTGTTGCTATTGTCAGATCTGCTAATATTAGTGACCTTGGAGAAGTCATTTGACCTCTCTGTGTCCCATTACCCTCAATTATGATATAAAGGCATTAAAATAATTTTTCACATATAATATTTTGTAAATCTTTAGAATGGATCGTTTACAATATAAGGAATTTACCTGTAGGAAGCTATACATATCTTTTTCATTTGTATTTGATACAGGGGAATACATGACCCCATTGATATAGACATTATGGCGATTGATACAGTCTCTATCATCTTCCTCCTGACGATTCAAGCTCCCAGGGAAACCACTGAGGTCCTTCACTGGTAGCAGGTTATAAACCTGTACAAATGCAAAGGACAAAAGGACAAACTTATCTGTGGCTTATTCTTCTTAAGTGCGAAGAGAAAAGAAAAGAATAATCACCGTCAGTCTTTGAGCACCACTGTTGCTTCAGTAATTTATAGAGATGATTTTGAAGCTGTTTTTTTTTTTTTAACAGTTTTAGGTGGAAAAAAAAATTGAAACATTCCCATCTGAGTACTCAAAGACCACAAACATTTGTTGCACAATTCAAAGGCAAACACCAGACTCCATACTAGAATGGGATAAAACTTTATTGAGATAAATTGATGTCTGCTGTATTTGAGACATGGTATAAAACTTCAGGATGATAGAGCGAAATGATACTTTTGTCTCTCCTTGTGGGCAGCAACTGACTCTGTGTGTAACAAAGTTAATGAACCCATGTTCTAAACTGGCACACGAATAAATATAATCCTCTATATAGGACAGGATAGTATTTTCTTAGGTATTATTCATGGGAACAAAATGCTTCAGATCTTCACACAGTACATAAAATACTGGAAATGATGCTTTCAAATTCATTTGAAGGGGAAGAGTAAGACACTTGTAAAAATGCTGATAGTGCACTGTCTTATGTTCAAAGGAGTTTAAAACTGCTTGGCCAAGTAAGTCGTGTAATGAAATTAAATGCTTTCTCAAAGGTAGCTCCCTCTTATTATTCTCCATCTCTCTTCTCTGCTTTTTCTCCAAAGCATATCAATGTGTTATTGTCTATCTCATCTATAGAAACGTAAGTTCCATGAGAGGATGGCTTTTTGTCTTTTGAGTAGTTCACTACTAGATCCTGAGCATTTCAACAAACTGGGCACACCTAGAACACAGCAGACACTAAATAAACATGTGTTGAATGGATGGCTTATGCTACTGGGAGCAAAGCGTTTCATTAGTAAAATACTATCAAGGCTGGAGAGGATTAGGCTAGTGTCTTAACCCAGGTCTATTACTACCTGAAAGCTTCTGTTTTTTTATTAACGAATTAATAGGACATTCTGCCTTATCTATCCACCAGCATTGTTATAATTTAGAAAAACCCCTGAGAACTATAAAATTATTTTATATAAACATAAAACATTGTTATTTTTCCATGTATCCCCTTGTTCCCATGAAAATATACTTAATACTTCCTTTCGAAGAATTCTAATATTTTTGATTAGATTCCATTTGGAAGGACCAAAAAGTTGAATGTCTTTTCTTGTAACTTTCTTTTTTAGGGAGTAAAACATGACTTTCCCTTTGTAAAATTCTGACAGTAAAAAAAAAAACCAAAAAACAAACTTCGGTAAGAAGTTATTCCAATTGGCCTCATATTGAAATTTTGAAGATATAAGCAGACTACTATTAGCACATGTTGTTCCTCATTTTTCTACTCCAGCCATACCATTGTGATATTTCTTCTATTCACCCAACATTTTAAAGGGTTTCATTTATCAATGTCATTTATCATATAGTAACTCATTTTTCCAAATTTTTATTCATCAGAGACAATGTATATCTTCTTTCAGAAATTGTGTCCATCTTGGAACATACAGTGTTTGATATAATTCTTATAAAAACAGAAATTTGATATTTCAAATCAGTTTTAGTGCAGGTCAATGTACTACTTTTGTCAGACTTTTTTAAACATTGCAACTAGCTTGAAAACACCTGTTACTAGTTTCATAGAGCTCTGGGATTTCAGGGACTTAGAATGGTGCATGATTTTATTGATACAAACACACACACATATATATGTATTTAAAATTATGTAAATAAATATATATATATATGTGCGTGTTCAAATGTAATATATTTCATAACAAAAAAGTGTCCATGAAGGAGATCATAACTATGAGCTCTTAGATAAATACAATTTTAATAGATCTGATCTTACTCAGGCATTTCTCCTTACTCTGGGCCTCTTGTGTGGCCCTTCCTGACCCGCACGGCTGCCGGGAACTCACCGAGGCTGCGGACAGCTCTGCTTCGGGCTTCATGAGCAGCACACTTTGGTCCACGGCACGGAGGGCGCACAGGGACTGAGGAGAAGCTGAAACTCGCAGGTGGGCGTGGGAAGCCGGGAGACTTTGTGTTGGGCGGAAGCTCAAGTCCACCTGGGGAATTGGGGAGAATGGGCGAGAAAACAAATATTCTGATTTAACTGTGCTTTCACGAGCATTTCCTGAGTGTTCCTCACATTCAGTGCATGCCCACTTGGACGTGGTGGTGGTTGGCACCATGTATCTTGGGGCTTCTTGTCCCTTATACTTCGCTCTGATTTTCGAGAATCAGTTGAGCCATTATAATGATATCTAGTTATTCTTATAAGTTATTAAATTTGAAGTGCCATTTTTTAATCTTTGGCACATGGCAAGGTGTATATCAAATGCGGGTGGAATGCAAATGGTTCTAGATGCTCTTGGATTATTCTTTTGGCCTTTAGTAGCCTTAAAAACTTGCTTACATATTTTCCAACACTTCATCATAGAAGGGAGCAAGGTACTCTGAACTGTATCATATAGTAAGAGACAATGCATGAGAATTTTGAACTAGAGGTCAAATGGCATGGCTTCTTAGTATGACTCTGCCATTACCTTGCTGAAAATCTCTGGAAAATTCATTTAACCCCTTTGGCCCCAATGTTCACATGCAGAAAGTAATTGATAATAATAACAACTTTTAGTTTTAAATGTTGAAAATATCATGATAAAAACCCCACCTTGTTGGCTAGACAGTTTTCAACCTTGTATTTTGCAGAATCCCCAATCACTTCCCCATCAGGTAAAATGGCGTAGATGAGCATTCGAGCAACTGGAGCAATGTCTGACTCCACAGGGATGGACACGGAAAAATGGCCTTTCACTGGAGCACAGAGAGCATGAGGATGTGATTATGGCTTAGACAACTCCCAGGGCTGAAATGAAATTTTTCTGTTGCACAGAGCCATTTTTAGGAGCCTGGTCTGGTGAATGACTATTTCTATTAGTTGGTATAACAGAGATAAGAAAAAGTAGATGTAATAAATGAATGTTTACCCCTAAGAATTCTATTCTTCTAAGAACTCTAGGTCTAGAAAAAAACTTTACCGAAGGGTTCTCTTCTCTTGTAAATCATATAATGATTTCACATCAGCTTTCAGCTTTAGATCATCTCTGTTAAGTTCTGATGCTATCTGAGGGTATGGAGACATCCACTTGGCTACTATTTGATCTAGGCTTCACACTAGAGCAGAGACTAGAACCTGAAGTTGGGTGCTGTAATATAGTAAGAGTAGCACATTGTATTTATCCTTATATCGTCTTTAATTTCTGTGAACCAAATATTCTATTTTTTTTCTTAAGAGGAATACTGTTCTCCTTAGTAGTTCTTTTTTTTTTTTTTTTTTAAGATTTTATTTATTTATTCGACAGAGATAGAGACAGCCAGTGAGAGAGGGAACACAAGCAGGGGGAGCGGGAGAGGAGGAAGCAGGCTCATAGCGGAGGAGCCCGATGTGGGGCTCGATCCCAGAACGCCGGGATCACACCCTGAGCCGAAGGCAGACGCTTAACCGCTGTGCCACCCAGGCGCCCCCTTAGTAGTTCTTTTTTGATGCCTTTGTAGTAGCATTAAGCTTCTATAAGTCTACCATGGTGCTTTTTAAAAACAATTTAATTATTTTTCAGAGAGAGAACACCCGGCAGAGGGAGAAGCAGACTCCCCACTGAGCAGGGAGCCCGATGAGAGACTTGATCCCAGGACCCTGGGATCATGACCTGAGCTGAAGGCAGACGCTTAACCGGCTGAGCCACCCAGGCGCCCCTACAATGGTGCTTCTGTGTTGCTATGAAAATGCATCAAAAGAGTAGCTCGATGACAGTCTTCTTCTAAGTGGTCTTTTAAACCTCCTTAGAAGAGCAGAAAACTTCAGAGGTTTATATTGTTCCATATTTGTTCATGGCGAGAGTCCAATTCAATGATGGAAGTACCCAATTTAACTTTTTATAAATCAGAGCTATCTTCAGAAAGGAAATATTATATAAAGATAGAAATGACTCGGCAAAAGACCTAGTATACAGGAAGCATTCCACAATTTTACCTTCTCTCCATTTCCTAAAACAACTCTCAAACGCCATTTTGAGAAGAAGCTCCATGAATATTTACGGCTTGAAAATTTGGAATAAGCATAGATTCTAAAACAACCACCTCAACATTTTAAGTAATCTGAACAGAAGACGCTGAAGGGAAAGGAAAGAAATATTGGATAAAGGGCAAAATGGACGAACAAACAAATACCCATTCTTTCTTTCTCCTCTCACCTTCTCATTTATTGGAGTTAGATGGAAATCACTGCTGTTTATTTGAAACTATTTCTGGTATTTCTGCAGTGTAAGGCTGATTATGTCAGAGGGGGGGCGAAATGTGGAATTGTGGGAATACTCACTATCTCCCTGTTTCACAGGCAGCATGTGTGCCCCATTTAGGACAACGCCTCCCTTTGCCATTATCTGCAAAAAAGGAAAGGAAAAGGAATTTGATTTTCCTGACAGAAATCGTATACCCCATGTCCTGCCCTGCATGTGTTATGCTTTGAGCTCCAGCTGGCAATAACTAGCCCTAAGAGTAGTCAAACTTTCAACAGGAACACGGATAATAAGTCAAAATCATGATGTCTAAAGAATTTCATAATTCCTTGCCCCACAGAGGGCTTTTGTCTGTGGATGAGTCAATGAAGTGGCTTTTCTTCTCACCAGGTAATAGAACACGAGCTCGTTCAGCTCCTGCAGGACCCGTGCATTCAGAATATAATGTGCTTGGACCGTCTGGGTTTGTCCACAGGGCAGTTCCCGAGGCATAGGCTCCAGGTGGACAAAACTCTTGCTTAGGGAGAATACAAGATTAGCGGTGTGATGAGCTTCTTCGTGCTCTGCCAACAGCCACTGGTAGCCGTAACAGGGGTTGGAATCCTTGTGTTTGACCTAAGGAATTTAAAAAACAATATTACTTTCTAGATCATACGTCGTAGAGAAACAGTGTTCTTACAAAACCGCATTAGCTCACTGTCCTACTTTAACTAATACCTAGAAAGCTTTTGCTCTAGAGTAAAAAGTGAGAGTTTTTCTGGATTGCAGACCTTTCCACTGAGGAGGCTCCTTGGGCTGGTGTTTAAATTTCTGAAGAGCGTACGTAGAGGCATCTTTTGCTCTGTTTAATTTGCTCGACATTTTTGGGGTCACTTTACCTATACAGACAGAGAGCTGGAGCTACAGAACCTCATAGAGGAGACTAAATACTCTCCGGAAACTGAAGAACTACATTTCAGAAACCTGATTAGGACGGGTTTCAAATAGGTATTATGAATAAATGTGATATTGCAACCATAGGGGTCTGAGAACACTTTCTGTCCATGGCTTTGTTCCAAGAGTTGAGTTGGTGAATTAGCTGAAGTCCATCTTTTCTGGGCTATCTTAGGCTGATTATTTTTAATGCTTTTTGTGGTTCTGGACTCTTAAGGTCCACGGGCCCTACTTGGGTTGTAGTTTAACTTTTCTCCATGTAGAAGTTTTTCCTTATTCTTTTCAGGCTTCCTCTACCCTCATCCTCACCTCCCAAGTGGCGTGAATGAAACCTTGTGTCAACAAAACACTTTATTTATATTTTAATATATGTTCTAGCGATAATAGGTAAATGATTATCAAAAAGAGGGAGCATTTAAAAATAATATTTTTATTTTCAGGATGAGGACATTGCCTAGCACATAGAAAACATTCAAGTGTCAAAAGAAGACACTCCTTTTTTTTTTAAATATAATGTATTATTTATTTCAGGGAAAACACTTCTTGATTGAATAAATGAATGAATGCTTGATTTTTAATTATTAGGAAGTATGGGCTTTCATGCCATCTATTTAAAGTGGAATCAATAGGGGCGCCTGGGTGACACAGTGGTTAAGCATCTTCCTTCGGCTCAGGGTGTGATCCCGGCGTTATGGGATCGAGCCCCACATCAGGCTCCTCCGCTATGAGCCTGCTTCTTCCTCTCCCACTCCCCCTGCTTGTGTTCCCTCTCTCGCTGGCTGTCTCTATCTCTGTCGAATAAATAAATAAAATCTTTAAAAAAAAATAAAGTGGAATCAATAAAATACATTACTTATCCTATTTATCATCATTATTATGTAATATTTATTGTGTATCCATATATATGTAAATGTATATCTACATCTCTGCTGAGGAATAGAGGACTCTATGTTATACAAAGCAATTTATAGGGGTATAACAAAAGTCTGGAGAAAATTAGAATAGCAGGACAAAAATAAAGTAAGAACAATAATTTATAGAGTATAGATACTTGAAAATAAATGCTAGTGACGTTAAACTGAACTTTTACAATAATAATTTCAAGCTAAAGAGAGCTTACTAAGTGCTTTAATATGTATTATCATTTTTATAAGTAAATTTTTATTTATGTTTATTTCAAAATAACACAACTGCTTAAAAAAGGAAATTAAACATCATATTTAACCCACCACCCTGAAAACTGAAGGACTTTACATTTATTTATTTATTTTCCCTTTCCAGAGGACTAAATACAACTTGGAAATTTCATCACTTTTAGGTTAGGTTGCAACCTTATTTCCAAGGCTACTTCATGTCATTGGAAACTTCTCTTCAAACTTACCCTGACAGTGAGAGAGGTACCCGTAATGTCGGTGGTGTTGATAGAGAACTGAACCAGGCCATGCTCATCTGTGGTAGCATTGGAATTATAGTTAGCTTCATTTGCTGTGATGAAGACAAGTTCATCTGGCATGGGGACACCTTTCCCATCCAATAGTTGCACCTGAAGATTAGAATCTGTGGATCAGTTCTATGGTTATACCCAGTAGACACCAAACATTCATTTTATCACAAATATTTATTAGGTCCTGTATGTTGGACATGGCTCCGGACACTAAGGCTAAAGCAGTGAACAGAGTTCCTGCCATCATAGAAAAGAGATAGATATTAAATAAATGCATAAATGATATATATTTATTTAGTAGTAATCAGCCCTAAGACAAAAAATAAAGCATTGTGGGGGTGCATGGGTGGCTCAGTCGGTTAAACATCCGATTCTTGATTTTGGCTCAGGTTGATCTCAGGGTTGTGGGATTGAGCCGCACATTGGGCTCTGCACTGGGTGCGGAGCCTGCTTAGGATTCTCTTTCTCCATCTCTCTCTGCCCCCTCAATCCCCATAAAATAAAATAAAATAAAATAAAATAAAATAAAATAAAATAAAATAAAATAAAATAAAATAAAATAAAATAAAACAAAATAAAGCAGTGTGATAAAAAAGAACGATTTCTCAACATTTGCTGCAACATGGATGGCACTGGAGGAGATAATGCTAAGTGAAATAAGTCAAGCAGAGAAAGACAATTATCATATGGTTTCACTCATCTATGGAACATAAGAACTAGGAAGATTGGTAGGAGAAGAAAGGGATAAAGAAAGAGGGGGTAATCAGAAGGGGGAATGAAACATGAGAGACTATGGACTCTGAGAAACAAACTGAGGGCTTCAGAGGGGAGGGGGGTGGAGGAATGGGATAGGCTGGTGATGGGTAGTAAGGAGGGCACGTATTGCATGGTGCACTGGGTGTTACACGCAACTAATGAATCATGGAACTTTACATCAGAAACCAGGAATGTACTGTATGGTGACTAACATAATATAATAAAAAATATTATTATTAAAAATAACCAGGTAGTTCCTTTAATCATAAAAATGAACACTTAAAAAAAATAAAGCAGTGTGAAGGATACAGAATCACGGAGCTGATGATAGGGGTGAACTGAAAAAAGTATTCTGTGGATATTTTGGAAATGCCATGTACTATATAGAACTCTTGGAGAGTCACAATGCATAAGTGTTGGAGAGTAATGAAAATTTTTAAACCCTTAGCCAAATTTCATCAAGCCCCAAACACTTATTTTGTGGCCAACCCTTAACTTTCGATGCATTAGTGTTCTGAGGTATAATGACTGCACAAGTTACCAGCTGCTAATACATTAATTACCCTGTGTACTTTTCTAGTTGTTTTTTATACATCTGCTTCTCAATCTAGACTTTCAAACTTTTGGAAGGTAGGCAGATATTATGAGGTACTTCTTATGTGAAAAATGCAAAATTGATGAGAATCATACAGTATTACATAGGGGCCTAATATCAAATTACTGCTAATATTGAACTTAGTAGATGAGTAGTCCAATTCAGACTGCAAAAATGATGATTCTTTTTCAGTAGAAGCTACTTCTGGTAGAAGGAAGGACAATTGGAAGACTTGGGTCCATATTTGTAGTTGATTTATAAAATCTGAGTTTGCCAATGAAATATTGGCTGCACTTACAAAGACAAGGACAGGTACAAAATTCTGATTCTCTTTTGGTGAAAGAGTCTTACTACTAATGAGGTAGTTATTTAGCAGGAACGAAATATCAAAAAAGTATAATATACCTCTGAGAAATTAAAAATAAATGGACTATTCATTTTAGGAAGTGACTAAAGTTTCTCAAAT
>NW_024425119.1:9220180-9223964 GCF_017311325.1 Ursus maritimus
ATAAAATAAAATAAAATAAAATAAAATAAAATAAAATAAAATAAAATAAAACAAAATAAAGCAGTGTGATAAAAAAGAACGATTTCTCAACATTTGCTGCAACATGGATGGCACTGGAGGAGATAATGCTAAGTGAAATAAGTCAAGCAGAGAAAGACAATTATCATATGGTTTCACTCATCTATGGAACATAAGAACTAGGAAGATTGGTAGGAGAAGAAAGGGATAAAGAAAGAGGGGGTAATCAGAAGGGGGAATGAAACATGAGAGACTATGGACTCTGAGAAACAAACTGAGGGCTTCAGAGGGGAGGGGGGTGGAGGAATGGGATAGGCTGGTGATGGGTAGTAAGGAGGGCACGTATTGCATGGTGCACTGGGTGTTACACGCAACTAATGAATCATGGAACTTTACATCAGAAACCAGGAATGTACTGTATGGTGACTAACATAATATAATAAAAAATATTATTATTAAAAATAACCAGGTAGTTCCTTTAATCATAAAAATGAACACTTAAAAAAAATAAAGCAGTGTGAAGGATACAGAATCACGGAGCTGATGATAGGGGTGAACTGAAAAAAGTATTCTGTGGATATTTTGGAAATGCCATGTACTATATAGAACTCTTGGAGAGTCACAATGCATAAGTGTTGGAGAGTAATGAAAATTTTTAAACCCTTAGCCAAATTTCATCAAGCCCCAAACACTTATTTTGTGGCCAACCCTTAACTTTCGATGCATTAGTGTTCTGAGGTATAATGACTGCACAAGTTACCAGCTGCTAATACATTAATTACCCTGTGTACTTTTCTAGTTGTTTTTTATACATCTGCTTCTCAATCTAGACTTTCAAACTTTTGGAAGGTAGGCAGATATTATGAGGTACTTCTTATGTGAAAAATGCAAAATTGATGAGAATCATACAGTATTACATAGGGGCCTAATATCAAATTACTGCTAATATTGAACTTAGTAGATGAGTAGTCCAATTCAGACTGCAAAAATGATGATTCTTTTTCAGTAGAAGCTACTTCTGGTAGAAGGAAGGACAATTGGAAGACTTGGGTCCATATTTGTAGTTGATTTATAAAATCTGAGTTTGCCAATGAAATATTGGCTGCACTTACAAAGACAAGGACAGGTACAAAATTCTGATTCTCTTTTGGTGAAAGAGTCTTACTACTAATGAGGTAGTTATTTAGCAGGAACGAAATATCAAAAAAGTATAATATACCTCTGAGAAATTAAAAATAAATGGACTATTCATTTTAGGAAGTGACTAAAGTTTCTCAAATCTTTTGCTGTCGTGACATAATCAAAACATTCTAGAACATACTCCATCCCTCCTTAGCGGGGTCTAGTCCTTCTCTGTTTTACAGTCTTCACACCTGAAACCTCATAACATTTCCATTAAGAATATGATACACAATAATTACACACTGAAGGACATACAACTGCCATCTCAGACTTCTGGAGTCAGAAAGATCCATTTGCACATCTGTTTATAATAGAAAAAATAACAATACAAGATATTTTATAGGTACATGAGAAAAGTTATATTTTTAAAAGCTGGAAGCCTTAAATAACAGTATTTTACCCTATGTGCACTGTTTTTAAAAAAATATATTCTTGTTATTATAGAGAAAATAGTGTAAATATAATATCCACGAAAGGAGCACTAGGTACAGTAGACTCTTCTATACTTCATAATAAAAATTAAAGCCACCTGCCCACTCATTTCCATACAAAGTTAATGTTAGAAGGATAATGTAAGTGGCCACTATGAATTTTGAGATTCTTGTAAGAAAATATAAAAATCTGAGACTACTGGTAAACCAAGAAAAGATTGAGTGATATCACACAATGCTGTTCCAAAGGTGGAAAAAGAAAACCCACTTCTAATTTTGATGGTGCTTTAGAATGATTTTGTAGATTTCATATATCCATTTACAGGGGGACAGATTTATTTTTATGTGGTTTTATACTTTTGGTTTTATACTAATCAATAGATAATAAACCAGGTCTGGGTTTAGCAGAATATGATGTGCTTATTAAGTGATAGTACACAATTTGATTTGTGACTTAGAAAATACTTCACCTGTCCAAAGAAAGGGATCCCTTGTCTAAAGTATGGGTCCACTTTCACGAATGAGAGTTTGGTTATGGTTCTTGTTATTTCAGTGGATCCTTTTCCAGTTAATTCTACCTCTGGAAAAAAGAAAAAGAAAAAAAGTTTTTTTGGAAGGATGATCTCCCTGAACTTCTTACACTACTACTTCCCTTTCAGTTCATAGCTCGGCAAAGGAAAAAAATCCACGTTCATTGTTTTTTCTCCCATACCCAGGTGGTACGCAAACCTGTTCCTTCTTCTTGGATCTTGGCCTCCGCTTCAAGTTTCATTTCATACCCTTGTCTCTTCATCTGGAAGATCTTGGTTTTTACTTGCTGAGAGAAGCAGCCCTGGCTGTTTAGCTAGGAGGGGATAAAATAAAATATGAAAACATAATACTGGACAGATCAGTGGTCGATTAATACAGTGGGATTTTTTTTGGTGCATATAACCCAGGGATTTTCTATAATAAGAACACAATAAATATTCTCTAGGGATTACTTATGATTGCATTTCATAATAGTATCTGGTTTATAATAGATATATTTCTTAGTATCTGATATTACCTAGAGTTATTGAGATTGAAATGCCTTAAAAATTTGTGGGTAATCCTACTGTAGCAGGGAGCTAACTTTTCACCAAAACTGAGCTCCCCTTCCATAGTATACAACTGTTGCTGGGAAGGGGGTGCCCATTTGGAGACTGTGTTTCCTACCTCCCTGACACCTAGGAGGGGCCATGTGACAAGTTCTTGCTCAATGAATGAAGGCAAAACCTATATCCTTCCCAGCCAAAGTGATGAACAGGTGTAATGTTTTTTTTCTTCCTTCATCCAAGCAGATGCCCAAGGTAGTTCCAAGTATTGGAGACTGCTCAACTTTCATTTTTCTGGGAGCTTGGTGAACCAAGAACACCCACAATGGACAATTACAAGAACTAAATAATTCCTATTGTGCTAAATCACTGATATTTAAAAATCAGTGTAGCTAACACAGAATTCTCTTACAGATCTCTCCCTTCCTGAATTAGCACCATGTTGTAATTCACTGATTATCAACAATGTCTCCATTGTTAGTCCCTAGAAGGAACAGTTTTCCACCCACCTGGTGACTGAATTTCTCACAGACGGCCTGTGACTCTCCACTATAGCAGTTAGAAGGGTTACTGTACTTTCTGCACACTCTCATAGTCATATGTCCTGGGACAGGCTTCCCATATGTGTATCTGTCATAAGAACATTGCCAAATGAATCAAAGCAGACATTGAACATCCCCAGTTTCTACCTATTTCTTTTTTTTTTGATGATTTTTTATTACCTATTTCTATTCCTCCTTTAGCGATAGTATGTTTACCCTCTGCACTTCTCTCTGATCTCTGCAGGGCTCTCACAGTGTTGAGAGCAAGTAAGCTAAGTTATGACGCTTTTTAAAATATCTCCAGCGCCGAATGCTGAAATTGACTACAGTCTTTGATCATATCTTTTTTCCCTTAATTTTTTATTTTTAATTTCATCTTTAAAAAATGTATTTCTTATTATCAAAGCTACACCTGTTCTTAAAAGAAAAAAAAAACCACAGTACCAACAAAATGAAAATGAGAGAGAGAAAATGCCCTCAATTCTACCTAGGAATACAAACTATTAATACATTGGTGTTTCCTTCCATTATCCTC
>NW_024425119.1:9223976-9267634 GCF_017311325.1 Ursus maritimus
CCTCTTCCTCTCTGTAGCTCTCTCTATTGATATGGAGTTTAACTTGTCTATTTTCTATAACAATGGGGTTGTGCCATATGTACATTTATGTCATTGATGGTTGATGTGTTTTCAAGGGCATTTGTTTCCTTTCCTATCTAAAATATTCTCTGTATCTTTATTTGCAAGAGTATTGGCTCACCCGTTATGTGGGAACAGGAACTCGATGGTGATTGCTCTGAGACAGTGCAGGGACCCAGCTGAATTATGGGTGCATTGCACATGTGGTCTTTAGGCAGGGCTGGTTTCTTCAGTGCTAGTGCTGCTTTCTGTTACTGCTTTTTGCTAGTGCTACCCCTGGACTACTGGAGATGGGAGCCTAAGATTTTAGGAACATGAATTTTCAAGGTTGGAAAGGACAAAAATGAGAGATCATGTCCAATCTCATCAATAAAAATGGTGGTGCTGAGAGGTACGTGACGTGCCCTAGGTAGACCAGTGACTCAGCGGAGATTTTGGTAATATGCCTATCTCTACAAATTCTGAATGTAAGCTGTTTTTCCACTATGCACGCAAGGCCAGGTAAATCATCTGTTGATGACAGAATTTCCTCTACGACCTGGGGAAGGGAAAGTCACTATACCCTTCAACACAATCCCATTTATGTGTGTGTGTGTGTGTGTGCGTGTGCGTGTGTGTGTGCACCTTTGTTGCTTTCAGAATCAATCCTAGCATATAACTTCTCTAGGAACGCAGCTTGCCCCATGATAATTATAATAATACTGGTAAGGCCATGAAAGAAAATAAGAAGGAAAAGTAGAAAAGCAACAGGTGAGGAAGGTTCCAGAGATAGGATGATCTCATGTACTTATAAGTATTTGTGCTCTCACTGCTCCTAAAAAAGCGAGTCAAAATATCCCCAGTGGTAAGTTTCCTTTAAATAATTCTCTCAAAAGATTAAAAATATATGAACTCACAGGCCACATACTGACACATTCACGTCTTCTTCCAAGATAGTGATTATCCTTGGCATTGTTATTTGCACTTCAAACTTGGGAAGCACTGTTCATTGGAGATAAAGGTAGTTAGTGATTGTTTTTCAACTTTTGGGGAATTAGTATTTTCAGTAACAGTTCCCTAATAATATTTTAGGGCTCTGAAAAGGTAGCTATACTCTCCAAGGCAACCACCTTACTATCAATGAATATTCTTTTTTTTTTAAGATTTTATTTAATTATTTGAAAAAGAGAGAGAGTATGAGCAGGGGGAGCAGCAAAGGGAGAGGGAGAGGGATAAGCAGACTCCCCGCTGGGCAGGGACCACCCTGGGATCATGACCTGAGCCCAAGGCAGATACTTAACTGACAGCCACACAGGTGCCCCTCAAATGGATATTCTGATTGAAGGACTGTGGCAGATCACTGTAACCTTAATGAATTATGGAAGACTTGTCTAAAACAAGGATGTTTTACATATTTTTTGAGATTAAAAATTATTACAAAAAATAACCAAGCTATATGAAGTTCTCTTCACAGATCACTGATAGTCTCATTGGAGTTAGATATAATTGATTCTACTCAAAGCTCAACCTCACACACGGGAAATAGAAGGACGCTAAATAAGCTCAAATTCTAGGCCTTAGAAGTTTAGATATGAAGAAAAATGCTCCGTGACTTTTTATAATCCGTACCGAATTCCTCCACGGTGAAGGCGTGCTCTGTTATTCCACCCGATTCCTTCCGCACCACAACCTTATAGGAGCCCTGAAAGGGCTCGGATGAGAGGGCAAAGCTCAATTGCTTGAGACCGTTCTCTAATTTGAGTTTCTGCCATTGGGTGATGCGATTTCCTTTCGGGTCCTATGGATAAGGTAATTGTAACTTAAAATAGAGCTTAGAGCATTAGAGACAATAAAGGAAATCTATGGAAACTCCTGTGTTATCCACAAAGAGAACCAATGAGACGGTGGTGAGGGGTGGGGAGGACAGTTGAGTTAGAATCATCTAGCGCTATATGAGCTCAAAGGTTCCTCCCTTAATGACAAGTTTCTGGTATATCATAAGAACCTCTCAAATATGAACATTTTCTCTAAATTTATTTAATTCTGCTTATGGAAAGTTTCATGTTACTTACCTGAATGTATACTAATGGAATCTGAAAGACAAAAGAGAAACAAAGGAATGTAAAATTATTCTCAAATATTCTCAATTCTGATTTATAAGCAAGACAGCTTTATGTAGAATAACTCTGTAGTAAAACAGAAAAAAAATTCAGGTTAAATTTTACAAAACTTTTAATTAATCTATTTTAAGCAATTAATAAATAATATGAACAACTTATTAGGCCATCGCAACAAATACCCATGTGCACAGCCATTCATTAAGAATGGGATTTACTAACATTACTTAAATACTTATAGTATCCTAGTGAGGAACACTCCTTTGTTATGAAATTTTATAGATTAAGAAATAAACACTAACAGAACTACAGGAACCATACTCAGATCCAAATATTGAGATGGTCACAGAATTCTTAGTTCTAAGAATAAAGAGGAAGAATAGCTCCTCTACTATCAATGGTTAGTCATTATTAAAAAGCTAATATTTATTAAGTGCTTCCCATGTGCTGTGCATCATTCTAGATGCTGGGATATAGCAATGCACAAAAGAACAATATATCTGCTCCTGTGGAGCTTGCATTCTAATAGGGACGGGTACATAAGAAACACACACATACACATATATACACACATACATATATTTGAGAGATACATATTTTATATACACTTAATATTTTATATGTATATTTTGATATTGATATTTACTTGATATTCAGTATTTATTTGAGATTTATATCAATGATATGCTATCAATCATGTCTCAAAGATAAAATGTATATGATAAATATATATACATATACACACACACATACAGACACACCTGATTTATATTATATTAGGTAGTGAAATGCTGAGAAGAAAAAATGAAGCAGGGTAAGGCTGCTAGAGTGACTGATGAGGTGTTTATTTTAGATAGAGGAATGGAAGTAGAAACTAGAAGACCAGCTTCAGGGTTATTGCAATAGCCTTGTTTAGAGGTGATATTGGCCAGGATGAGATTGTGGCAATTCAGGTTATAAGAAATAGAAATAACATGATTTTCTGATAAAGTGGATGTGGGTATGAGAGAAAGAGAGGAAACAGGGATTATGCAATAATCTTTTTTTTTTAAAGATTTATTTATTTATTTTAGAGGGAGAGAGAAGAGAGTGGGAGTGGGAAGAGGGGGAGAGGTAGAATCCTCAAGCTGACTCCCCACTGAGCACAGAACCTGACACCAGGCTCAATCCCAGGATCCTGAGATCATGACCTGAGCCAAAATCAAGAGTTGGTTGCTTAACCAACTGAGCCACCCAGGTTCCCCATGACAAGCTTTTGTTTTAGGAATTAGAAGAAAAGAATTGCCTCTGAGACAAGAAGATGTGGTGGAGCAATAGATTTGGGAGAGAAAAATTAAGACTTTCTGGTTTGATGTCTGCATTAAAATTAAAAGAGTTGTTTCTTATAAATATCAGGTGTTAGTCTCAAAGAACAAACACTGATTACACTATTCCTTGATAGAAGAAGTTCTGGTAGGTGTGTTTAGAAAAATTCTAAATCTTTGAGAAGTTATTTGAATTTAAGTTATTTCTTGGTGTAGGCATGTCTATTATTTAACATATCTTTCTAATTTGCCTAATCGAAAACTTTATAAAGCATAAGTTTGTGTGACAACTGACCTGGTACGAGTACCAAGATGGAAAGAGCTAGCTATGTTCTTGACCTAGGATTCTGGTTTAAATTAGGATCATGGCACTATTGTAATGCCAGAAATCATTGCTAGTGATACCAGATTCTTCTTCTCCCTGGTCCTCCCCCAGCACTAAAAACAGGCTTCCAGATTGTTTACATAGATAATAATGATTCTAGATAGATACTTGGAGACTCACCAACTCATTCAGGGGGTGAAAATTTTCATCCAATGAGACAATACGGAACTTCACTGAAACAGAAATATTTTCCATGAATCCCAGAAATCTTAAATCAGGCTTAGCAGCCAGTAAAAAAAAAAAAACACAAAACTGTTAAAGAACCAGGACTATAGAGCCTATGACTAGGGAAGATGCAGGGGAGGAGGTCTTTCCTTTTTGGAGGTGTTCTGACTGTAGGGCCTCTTCGTACCTGTCTGCCCTGGTTTGTAGATGGGTTTGTCTGTCTGGACAAAGACCAGACTCTCTTGGTTTTTAACCACCACTGTGGTCCTCCTCTTGAATTCTTGGGTTGGTCCTTTCACTTGGATAGTGAGGAACATGACTTCCTCATTGGATGGAGATCTTGGGACCTGAAATATAGGACAGACCCAGAGAACCCTTTCAGTCTTGCGAGTTTCCTCTTCCACTCCCTGTTCCTCTCATCCCTGGAGATCTGGCCCCTTTACTTCACTGCCCCCCCCCAACATTTTCATCAGGGGAAGTTGGCCCGGACAGGAAATATTGCTGTTATTTTACAAATGGGGAGACAGAACAGAAGATGGAGGAAGACACATCAGTAAAAGAGGTCATAAGTGAGACTCACATCTCCTTGTAGATCAGCCAATAGAATCTTGATTCAATTATATAATGAACTTTGCCAAGTTGAAGTTCTGTGCTAAAAGGGCATGGTAGAAGCATATTTAAGGCTATGGGAAATGAAGCTACCATATTTTATTGGCTGTAGGCTGTAAGTATTTTACATATGGGCCACTCTGAAGAGAGAGTGGATATTTGCTTATGGTAATTTCTGCAATTTTCCCTCTTTAATATGGGCTGATGTGTTCCTGTCAGACCACCACTGGAGGCTTATGTCATGTGTTGGTCTAGTTTGCCTTATTAATATTTTTTCCATTTGAATTTTAAGAAGTCAACATTTTCCTTTTGTCTAGTGTATACTGCTTTCTCCCTCCCAGCTAATAGAAATTTTCTTTGATCATTAAGTTGATTTTTTAAAGATTTTATTTATTTATTTGACGGAGAGAGAGACAACCAGTGAGAGAGGGTACACAAGCAGGGGGAGTGGGAGAGGAAGAAGCAGGCTCCCAGCGGAGGAGCCTGATGCGGGGCTCAATCCCAGGACCCTGGGGTCATGCCCTGAGCCAAAGGCAGACACTTAACGACTGAGCCACCCAGGCACCCCTAAGTTGATTTTTAATTTGCCTATAAGTATTTGTCTCCCATGGTTGGAAATTCATGCACTGCTTCTTAATTTCTATGCACCGTTGCTATATTTACATTTCTTTCTGAAGTCTTTCCAAGGCTCTCAAAGCTTTATCTTGACTGAATTCTAGATGCCTATAATCCTAACGAGTAGAATCAAGTTTATGAAGTCAAACAGGCATACTCACAGTGAAGGAGATGCAGTGGAATAAGTCCTTCTCCACCACCAGGTCAGTGAAGAGGCTCCTGTTCTCCCTGAGAGACTCCAGGGAAGCACTTACAGTCACTGTCTCATTCAGGTAGCTCAGAAGAAGGCAGCCTTTCTCAGGGGTTTCAGAGTGGAGCAGGGAGGGGACCAGGACCATGTACTGCCTGGGAATGGGGGAGTACAGTTAGAGGAGAGTGTAAGAGGAAAGGTGTTGTTATTACCAGCAGTATTTTCCATCACAATGATTGTTACTATCATTAGTTTGATATCAAGAGAGGATATATTGAGGAACATGACATGGATCTCTGCTGTTGAATGGCATGCATGAGAATTATTCCCTGTTCCATCGTCAGTGCCATGACAGTGAACATTTTGCTGGAAGAGAGCTTTAAATAGATGAAAATTTCAAGGATGCCTCACTTTAAGGACCACAATATGCGAGCATCTGAATTCAAATAAAAAATATGCTAATTATGTTTATTCATGTTGTAAATCTATTTTACACTAGGATTGCTGTAAAAAGCAAGCAAAGTCTCAGGAGAGACACTACAAAAATCACTCAATAAACAGTATTTCATTGGATATGTATACTCTACAACCCTGTGAAAATGGTATGGCAGACACTTGCTTCCACTTTACAGATACGGGATCTGAGGCTCAAAGAAAGTGAGTCATTAGTTTAAAGTCTCAGTTGTAGTAAGTAACTAATGAAATCTTCATGTTACCTAACCCTGGCTGTTTGCATTTTAAATATTTGCCTTTCAACTCACCGCTAGACAATGGTTCCACCCAAAAATGGCTTTCTAGTGATGGAATTTTGGGTCTTGGTAACTCATGAGCAGAACAGAAACTTTGCCAATACCCTCCTTATATAATTTTATTGACTATGTAGTTTTCAAACATTTTTGCTCACAGAATTCCTAAAATAATTTTATAGACAGTATTAATTCCCTACATATTTTCAAGTAAACATCGATATTTTTATCACAAATAATAGCAAAAGATATAATTTTTGATGATATTTTAAATTAAAACTTAGTCTTCTGTAAGTTTTTGATGGATTCTTAAATATCATAGCGATAATATACCCAGTATGACCTACTTAAAAAACACACCAAAGGTTCTTTTTGTAATGATCAGAAATTTAACATCTTTCCTTTTTTTCCTCCTTAAACTTGAATTAACATGCCACTTACTACATAGAAGTTTATCCTCAAAATATTTTTATGGGTAACTCTTGCTTCTTTATTAACTATATATATGTGTATATATATATAGACATATACTCATATATATATAATATTATATATGGGTGCTTAATTTAACTTTAACTCTTTATGTGACCATAAAGCTGTTAAACATTTTCTTCTGGATTGAATTATTTTCAAGTCTATAACTGATCAAAGCAAAATAAATGTATTACAATATTCACACATATTAGAAATAAAATAAAAATATTTTTGAAACACATCTTTAATAAGAACATGAGCTGTTTTTGTGTATCCATGGATGGATATTCCTTAATTGTAAGAACTGAACAAAGCTTGATATTAATTCTGTAACTATTTTTAGTTTGTATGGACATGACTGCCATGAAAAATTGTTTACATAAAGTGAATAAAATACAGATAAAACAATTATATCATTGTTACCAGTTCTTGCAACTCCTGCATTAGGTACCAAAAGTCACCCAGTATTATCAAGAATTGCTTCTAATCATCTATCAGCTGGTGTTTCCTTTAGAGCCCCTTTTAACTTTGTTGAAACAAAGAATTCATCACCACATAATGTGCAAAAGAATTTTCTCCCCCATTGTGAGAGTCCTTTGCTTTCTCAAGATCAGCATCAGTATTTCAAATTTTTCCTTTATCTGTATTTCAAATTATTCCACCCTACAGATTTTTATAGTCCAGGACAATGCTCCAGGTAACATCTGGTTGAGGGAGAGGTTTGTCTTTCTTTTATAAAGTGGAAGATGGGCAATTAAGAAAGGAGAAGTAAGAAAGGATAAATAGCATGGTTTCCAGCAAATCAATCTGAAGATCTGAAAATCGATTCCTTTAAAAGTATCAATTACCAATGCCCCTTAGAAAGTCTTTGTATATACCCAGAAAATTTAGAAAGGTCAGAGATTCAGAGTTGGAGAAAAATATTTAAGAGTAAGTAAAGAAATCACTGGCTGTTATACGCAACTAATGAATCATCGAACTTTACGTCAAAAACCAGGGCTGTACTGTATGGTGACGAACATAATATAATAAAAAATATTATTATAATAAAAAAATGAAAAACAAACAAACAAACAAAATAAGTAAAGAAAGAATAAACCAGATTTATGAAATCTCTTCATTGGAAGAGACCTTAGAGGTAAGAAGGTGACAGTTTGTGGGAAAGATAAATGAATCGTCTAAGTGAGAATCAAAGGATTCTGTTTTAAGGAAAGGATTCTTCATGTTCTCTGTGAAACTCACGGTTTTCCAGAGACTGAGGCATCTGCAGGCAGGAAGACCAGAAGGAGGAGAATAAGATTTGGATGAAAGAGTTTGTTCTTCCCCATGCTGCAGGGAGAAGGTCTCTGAGGAGACCAGACTGTATTGACCCTGCTTCCTGCAACTGGTCTGGTCCCAAACATTCCTCAGAGCAACTAGGCTTTATGCTGCTCCCGGTGCAAACAGGAAGTTCCACCCACACATAGTGTCTAAACAAAGTAGAGGTTTCTGAACGTTCTCTGAAAGGGTCATTGCTCTCAGGGGCCTAATTACAGTCAAGGTTATTTTCGGGTGGGCTGAATAGAATTCCTGGAGGGATAAAATCCACATTCCCCGTTAGTGCTCACTTTCTCTGGGTTTTACTGTAAAGAAGCTAATCGGCTTTTCAACCCCTTCTCTCTCTTCCCCCCTCGGTCCACTTCCCCACTGCTCCTTTTATGGCTTTCCTCACGTCTCTTGCCTGAATAGCTGGCAAGGGAAGCTACAATTTAAGCAACTCTGGACAGGCTCAAAATAGCTATTTCACTTCAAGTCAGCGTCCCTTCAAGTCCTCCATTAGATATGCCTCCTGGAATGTTGAAGCACTTTCAGAATTCAGTAGTTCCCTATGGAAGGGCATTGGATTACACTAATAGGTTTTTGACCTTAAGAATATTACTGGATTTTGTGGATGAAGAGCCAGATCCTGGAAGAATGATAATAGAAAATATTTTCCTGTATTAAGAAAGTGAAAAGATGAAAAGAGAAGTAGCATGACTTAAAAAAAAAAAAAAAAAAAGCTTTGACCTATTGTGCATAACAAAGAACCCAATTTATCATCTGTTATACAAACAGATTTTGTTACAGCCTTCTAAATATGCTAGTCCTCAACAATCTCTAATCAAACAAACTATTTCATTCATCCATCCAACCGGTTGTTTTATAAGTATTTATTGAGCCTAATAAGGCTAGATATTATGCAAAATTATGGAGATGGAGTGGTCAAATATGTAGAAACTGGTATGCACTGAAAGGTCTTATGTTCTATGGGTGTGAAAGCAGACAAATAAGCAAGCAATAAAAATACAGTAGGCAAACATTATTATTATTTACTTGGACCCCTAAAATATAAATGTTCATTTGCTTGATCCTGTCCAAAATATTCCTCAGCTTATCCTCATTTTAAAAATTATTTTCCTGGGGCGCCTGGGTGGCTCAGTCAGTTAAGCGCCTGTCTTTGGCTCAGGTCATGATGTCAGGGTCCTGGGATCGAGCCCCGAGTCAGCTCTGCTCAGTGCTTTTCCCTCTCTCTCTCTCTTTCTCTCATTCTCTCCCTCTTGCTCTCTTTCCCAAATAAATAAGTAAAATCTTTAGAAAAAATAAAAAATAAAAATTCTTTTCTTTTTTGTTCTTCAGCTTGGGTGCTTTCTATTATTACCGTCTTCCAGATCTCTGATATGTTTTTCTGCATCTCCTGATCTACCCTTGATTTCCTCTCGTGTATTTTTATTGGTTATTTCATTCTTCAACTGTGATTGGTTCTTTTTTATATTTTGTGTCTTTTTATTTGGGAATAACAGTGCACTGAATCATTCATGAAACCAGCATTGTCAGGATCACCTCTGGACGTGTTCCTGTATGGAGTGCATAACATGCAGCACAAAGCGCTAAATACGGTGTTTTACTAAAATCGAAGGTATGGTTTAATTCACTCAGATACCACTGTTACCAACAATTGTGCATGTTTCCTTTAGGAATGTGTCACACACTGCACACACTGCTGAGCAATGTGTAGACAGAGACAGCGCTCTACTGATTCTTTCAAGCACCTAGCACTCTTAGAAATATCTTTTGTACATGGGCGTTTATGGAATGTTACTGATCTATTGACTTTTTGAGTATAGTTGACGTATCCTATTACATTGGTTTCAGGTGTACAACGTAGTCACAGTTTATACATTATACATTATGCTGTGTCCACTACAAGTGTCGCTACCATCTGTCCATGTGCATTGCTATACAGTACCATCGATGATATTCCTTATGCTGTGCCTGTTATTCCCGTGACTTATTAATTTCATACCTGGAAGCCTGTACCTCCCACTCCCCTTCACCCATTTTGCCCATCACGCCCTTCCCAGCTCCCACTGGTGGGGAGAATATAGTTTATTCTCTGTATTTATAGGTCCAATTCTTCTTCTTCTTTTTTTTTAAAGATTATTTATTTATTTATTCGACAGAGATAGAGATAGCCAGTGAGAGAGGGAACACAAGCAGGGGGAATGGGAGAGGAAGGAGCAGGCTCATAGAGGAGGAGCCTGACGTGGGGCTCGATCCCATAACGCCGGGATCACGCCCTGAGCTGAAGGCAGACGCTTAACCGCTGTGCCACCCAGGCGCCCCTTCTTTTTGTTTTTTATACATTTTTTAAAGATTCCACTTATGAGTGAAATCATATGGTATTTGTCTTTCTCAGTCTCGCTTATTTCACTTAGCGTAATACCTTCAAGGCCCATTCATGCTGTCTCAAATGGCATGATCTCATCCTTTCGGTAGCCAAACATTATTATCGAAGTTTTCAGGATGCTGTGGGGGCACATAAGAGGGGCACATAATTCACTCTTGGGCTTTGGAAAGGAAATCTATGGCAAAGCAAAATTTTAATCAAGGTCTGAAGTATGAATAGTGTTTAGCCAGAGGAAAGAAGGAGATGAAAAATGCTTTCTAAGCACATAAGGAATGATTTATACAAAGGTTCAGGATGCGAGAATATTCATGACATATTCAGTGAAATGAAAAGTACTTGGTAGAGAAAGAAAATGCCCATGTGTTCAGGAAAGTGGTAAAGCAAGCTGGCCTCAAATCAAAAAGGAACTTGTTGACCTTATTAAGGTGATTGGGGAGTGATCAGTGGAGTCACTTCTCTGGGTTTGTTTCTCATAAAGATCACTTTTATTGAAATTTGGAAGACTGACTGAAAGGAGACCATCCAGGAGCCAGAGAGGCCAATGTGGGAATTGATACAATTGTATAGGTGAGAGATGATGGTATTTTTGAACTAGGGCATTCATGATCACATTAGAAAAAGACTGATAGATTTATATCATATTTAAGAGGTAAAATTATAGTACACAGCGAATATATGAATGTGATGGAATGAGCCTTTCAATTTTCCTGGCTGGTCATGGAGTGAATTGTGTTGCCTTTACCTGATGAAATGAAACGAGGAAATACAGAGTGGGAATGAAGGACACAAGAAGGGCTGAGGCCTGGGAAGATAAAGAGTCTGGTTTTAGAAGGTGCTTGTAGGGGCACCTGGGTGACTCAGTTGGTTAAGTGTCCCACTCTTGATTTCAGCTCAGGTCATGATCTCAGGGTCATGAGATGAGCCCCACGTCGGGCTCTGCACTGGACATGGAGTCTGCTTGGGATTCTCTCTCCCTCTCCCTCTGCCCCCCCTCTAAAAAAAAAAAAGAAAAGAAAAGAAAAGAAAAAAAGAAAGTGCTCATGGAATATTTAAGTATTAATATTCAAAGGGAGTTTAACATTGGCATCTAGAATTTAGAGTAGATGGCTTAATAGAAATATAATGTGAGCCTCCTATGTAATTTTACATTTTCTAGTAGCCACCTTAAAAAACAAAAATAAGCAGATTAAATTAATTTTGATTATATATCTTACTTAATATATCCAAAATATTATCATTTCAACATTTAATCAATATAAAAATTGTTACAACACTTCACGTTCTTGGGAGAAGGGGACTAGAGAGTATTGTTTAATGGGTATAGAGAATCTGTTTCACAAGATGAAAAGAGTTTGGGAGATGGTAGTGGTGGGTACATAAGCCTGTGAATAACACCACTGACACGTACACTTAAAAAGATTAAGATAGTAAATGTTACGTGTATTTTATCACAATAAAAAAATTGAAAAAAAAAGATACTTCACGTTCTTTTTTTGAACTAAGCCTTTGAAATTTGGTGTGGGATTCTATACTTACAGCACATATCAATTTAGACTAGCCACATTCTGAGTGCTCAATAGCCCATGTGGCTACTGGGTACCATGTTTGACACAGTAGGCTTAGAGCAATGTTTTTCAAATTATGGGTCATCACCTACAATGAGCTATGATATGATCAGTGAGTTATGGCCAAGATTTAAAAAACATGAGCTAGAATATAGTAAAATAGAAAATATTGTAGTGAACAGAATAAGTAAAAAGATTGATTTCAGAAACATCTGTTTCACATCCATGCAGCAGAAACTGTTGGTCGTATCTTTTTACCCCTTCTCCAATTCTGTCTTTATATCTTAAATAGAACTCCTGAGGGGGCGCCTGGGTGGCTCAGTCATTTACGCATCTGACTTTGGCTCAGGTCATGATCCCAAGGTCCTGGGATGGAGTCCCGTACCATGCTCCCTGCTCAGTGGGGAGCCTGCTTCTTCCTCTCTCTTTGCCTCTCCCCCAACTCATGCTCTCTCTCTCTCAAATAAGTAAATAAAAGCTTTAAAAAAATAATAGAACTCCTGAGTTTTAGCTGGACACAAAATGCTTAGCTAAATACTTTCATTTCTAACCTTCTCCCTCGAAGTTGAATGTGGCATGTGACTATGTTCTGGTGATTGGAGTACAAGTGGAAGTTATGGTTGCAGCTTTTCATGACTTCAAAAGGATGAGTTGGGCTTTGTGCTCCCCCTTCCTTCCTTACCACTGGCTGGAACGTGGGCATGAAGACTATACTCAGAGCTCCTAAAGTAGACCTGAAGATGAAAGCTATGTGTCAAAGAAGGCAGAACAATAAGCAAGATGCAGTCTGCGTTCCTGAATCATCCAAAGGCCGCTGTAGCCTAGACTTTCATGTAATTGAAAAATGTGTTCTCTTATTTAAGTTATTGCATTTTAGATCTCCTCACTGGGGCAGCAAAGCTTGTATCCTAAGTCATTTCTTTATCACTATCTCTGTCTCTTGTCATCTCTGTTCTTAACCGTGAGTGTCTTCATACATTGCGAAAATGTGATTGTAGTGTTCCATTGTGCACTGTCCAATGAGAATGTACAGAATTTGTCACTGTAGCTGAAAGTTAAAGCGATCGGAACACTGCCAGTTTACTGAGATCTGGCCTACTTACACGGATTGGAGATTTCTCAGCTTGTTGGGAAAGCTGATGCCATGAAAAATGGATGAGAATACTCAGGTGGGATATGTTGGTGAAAAGAGAAAAGAGCCCGGGACAGAGCCCCAGGTAACCTCAGCGTCTAAGTGATGGGCAGGGGCACCCAATGGAACAAGAAGGGCCCAACAGAGAGAGAAACAAGAGAGTGTATGAGATCGCTAAGCCCTCCCCACAAAAGGACATTTTTAAGAAAAGAAGAGTCAAGAGAAGATTTCCACTAGTTGAAGTTATTAGGGCTTGATGCCAGGGCATCTATTAATGGCATACAGAATTAGAAAGTCATTTCAGCAGTTGCCGTGATTTTACAATGTGTTGATTCAAAATACAACAGAACTTAAGTTGTTTTTAAGAAACTAGAAATAACTAAATATTTTCTTGCAAGATTAATTACTTAAAGGACGAGGGATCAATAACATTAAAAGCATTAATTTATTGCCTTATAAATTATAAAGATGATCTGTGAAGATTGTTATTGTTAAATCCCTGGCTATCCATGTCAAATGCCACAGTGAAATCAAATAATAGATTACATGATCTTTTTTTTTTTTTTCTTTCTAGATTTAGGCACAAGGAGAACACTGGGACCCCAGTGTCTGTGTTGGGCAGAAACCTGATGGCAGTTTGTCGAGTGAGAGGACAACAAGGAACTGGAGTCAATTTCACTGAGTTGGTCTAAAGCGAAGAGAAATGATAGCTCAGTCCTTGGCAGACTTGGGTGACAGAGCGTTTCTTCTTCTTCTTTTTTTTTTAATAATTTTTATTTTGTTATATTAGTCACCATACAGTACATCCCCAGTTTTTGATGCAATGTTCCATGATTCATTATTTGCATATAACACGCAGTGCACCATGCAGTATGTGCCCTCCTTAATACCCATCACTGGCCTATCCTAATCCCCCACCCCCCTCCCCTCTGAAGCCCTCAGTTCGTTTCCCAGAGTCCACAGTCTCTCATGGTTCATTCCTCCCTGACAGAGTGTTTCTTTAAGAGGCAAGGGACTTGAAAAAGTTTAAATGAAATGTTGCTTCTATAAATGCTGAGTAGGAAAGTCAAATGAAAGGGGAGAGGTTGAATATTGTGGCGTGAGAAGTGATAATCCCAAGAGAAGGCTGAGGATGTGTGAGACGGTTGTAAGTGAGTGGACAGAGAAATTATCCTCGGGAGAAATGGCATCGCTTCAGTATAATCATAGATAAAGAGGTAAGTTTTATGAAAATGCTGCCTTTACCCAAGGTGGGGCTTTCTCTTCTTGGGAAGAGGAAAAATGAGCTTAGGGGAAAAAGTGACTGGATCAGTTGTCAGGACATTGAGTCCTAGTTCTCTCTCTCTCTTTTTTTTAAGATTTTATTTATTCATTTGACAGAGAGAGAGATAGCCAGCGAGAGAGGGAACACAAGCAGGGGGAGTGGGAGAGGAAGAAGCAGGCTCCCAGCAGAGGAGCCTGATGTGGGGCTTGATCCCAGAACGCCGGGATCACGCCCTGAGCCGAAGGCAGACGCTTAATGACTGCGCCACCCAGGCGCCCCCTGAGTCCTAGTTCTGACCCAGCTGTAAGGTCCTGGATAACTCAGTTGACTGCCCTGAGCCTCAGCTTCCTCACCAAAAAATATGGGGATGGTAATGTCTGTGCTATCAGCTTCACGGGATAGTTTTACACATGATGCTTCATGGAACAGAGTTTTTAAGACTTTTAACCTTAATGAACCTGTGAAAATGAATATTTATCTTCTGACTCTTAATGACTGAAGAAGAGCTCTGGGCTTTTGTCTAGAATGGCATCCAAATAAGGAAAGTTAGGGTACCTGAGTAACAAGTCCTTGACAGAAAAGAGAACACGTTCTATATGAGTTTGAAGTATTTCGCAAATACTTACTGTTAAAAAACTGAGGTAAAGGGTAAGATAGGAAAGAAAGTAGGGGTAAGAAAAAAGGCAGTTCCTGGAAAAAAAAAAAAAGCAAGGGAGCAAAATGCAGGAAAACTCATGCCATTAAGAACTAGGGAGGATTATTTGGGAATTGAAAGAAAATAGCATTAGGAGGTCTACGGGTCTTAACAGAAACACATAGAAAAACAGGTTTCCATTGTATTGGTATACTGCTTGCCAGGGACTGAATATGGCTCCTCTAGTGGTAACAAGTGTTACACTTGGTTTACTTTGAGTAGGTGCAGAGAACGTTCAGGAGAGTGTAGCTCCTGAGAGTGAAATCAAGGACATGGCAGCTGATTACATGTTAACCGCTTTCAAAGCCAGAAAGCATAGTGAACGGCCTACTGTCTTCACTCTATGAGAGAGTGCGTGTGCTTTATCTTGGCGCGAGTACCTTGAGGAAAACTTGGGAGTTCGGACACTATGTATCTCCAGAGATGATCTCAAAGATCAGAATGTTTCTCTTTTGGGCGATCTCATTAACCTTCCTTAATTTTTGATGGGAAAAATATTTGAATGTACAAAGATAAAAAGGCATAACAAACAACCCTGAGGTTGTTTCTATTCAAACAATATGCTTGGGTATAATTTCTCAAAATTATCAAAAAGCAGAGTGTTTTATCTTTTAAGTTCAAGTTTCATTTACTCCTTTATGTTTCTAAAGAATACTGATATCCGCAAATAATCTATTTTATGGGATTTTACATTGCGAGATAGAGGAATCAGTGCCTGGATTAAAGCAATTTATTACAAACAATAGAACTCAGTGACTGTCCTTACAATACTTTTGGGCATGTAGAAGTATTTTTGTATGATGACTTTGTAGTGAATTTGTTAGATCGAGGAATGTACACCTTTTTAATTTTTTTTAAAGATGTTATTTATTTATTTATTTGACAGAAAGAGCAAGAAAGCAAAAGCAGGGGAGCAGTAGAAGGAGAGGGAGAAGCAGACTCCCCGCTGAGCAGGGAGCCCGATGTGGGGCTCGATCCCAGGACCCTGGGATCATGACCTGAGCTGAAGGCAGATACTTAACTGACTGAGCCACCCAGGCACCCTGAGCGTACACCTTTAAAACTTTGTAGAGGTATTGTCACGTCTCTAAAATGACTCTGCCAGTTATCTTTTTATTTTTTTAAGATTTATTTATTTACTTATTTGAGAGAAAGAGTGAGCAAGAGAGAGAGGGAGAGAGCATGAGCAGGGAGGAGTGGAGGGAGAGGGAGAAGCAGACTCCTCACTGAGCAGGGAGCCCGATGTGGGGCTCGATCCCAGGACTCTGGGATCATGACCTAAGCCAAAGGCAGACGCTTAACTGACTGAGCCACCCAGGTGCCCTTTGCCAATTATCTCTTTCCAGCTGTGCTCCAGACTACTTTTCCACATCTTTTAAAATTTTCCCAATCTGATAGGGAGGGGTGCATTATATATTTCCTTTCTTTTGTGAGTATATGGTTACTAGTGGTGTACTGCGTCATTGTCACCTGTAGGAAATCTGTTACTTGTATATTATCTTTGTTTAGGGTTTTTATTTCCTGATTAGGAAGTCCTTTTGAACCTCAAAATTGTAAAAGAATATTCTGCTATATTGTTTTCCTAATTTAAGTTTTTGTATTTTATATTTTTATCTTTACATGTAGTTCATTTTTGAATATGAAACAAAATAGAGGATATGTTGCAGGGTGAATTTTCCTTTGGTCAATGAAAAATTGTGTGTGTGCATGCACATGTGTGCCCTGACACACATGGGATTGTTTCACCATATGAATCCACTTTGTTTTCTGAGGCTCTCCTGTTCACTGTGGAACTTTCTAGTGTCAGGAACTTCCTTTTATTTATTTATTTGAGAAAGAGAGAGAGAAAGGGACGGAGAGAGAGATGGGGGAGGGGCAGATAGAAAGGGCGAGAGAGAATTGTAAGCAGGCTCCACGCCTAGTCCACAATATGGGGCTCAATTTCATGACCCGGAGATCATGACCTGAGCTAAAATCAAGAGTTGGAGGCTTAACCGACTGAACCAGCCAGGCGCCCCAGAACCTTCATTTTAGAGAGTTATATTTAGTCTAGGAGAAAACAGTGGAATCAGATTTTAAGAATAGGAAAAGGTGAAATTATATGTCAAGCTTTAATTACTTAGATGTTAAAGACAATACTAAGAACAACAATAGAGACAATAGCTAGTAATTACATAGTACATACTGTATGGATGAACTGAGTAATGTTCTAAGAGCTTTAAATGTTCTAATTTATTTGTTTTTTTTTTTTTTTGGTCATGCCCAAAGGTTATTTAACCATTAGTTGAATTGTGGGTTATTTAAATAACCTACAATTTCTAGTAGTACTATATAGCAATGTGTAAGAAATAAATAATGGAATATGTTTTGTAAGATATTATTAAAAGCTGTTAAGTTTTAAAAATCATTGTTCTTTTAATTCATGTATTTTCATGGCAAGTTATAAATATGTAGTCTCCTATCACTTAATTTGAAATAATGCAGTATAATTTGGAGGTAAAATCATGCTATCTACAAAGCAAAGAGTATGAAAAAATGGTATTACTTTAATAAACGTGTGTGTATAAAATTCTGGTTTTCAGCTTTTGGTAACTGCAATATTGTGCTTTACAAGAAAAAAATATATTTGGTCATTCAGAAGACCAAATATGCATTTCCCATTTATATTTAGTCTTTGTCTATATTTGGTCTTTTTCACAACTCCCCAACCCTTGGAATTTCTTAAGTGTTGAGAGGGACAGATATGTTTCTTATGTCTATGAGATGACTTTTAAACCCCACCTAAGGATGGGGGGCTGATTGCCCGGAGAACTAATCATGTGATTAGAGCACTGGAACTTTCGGTCCCCTACACCCATACCGTGATGCTTGGGGAGGGGAGAGGGGCAGAAGGTTGAATCAATCACCCGTGGCCAATGGTTTAATCAATCATGACTATGTAGTGAAGTCTCCATAAAAACCCAGGAGGATTGGCTTTGGAGAGCTTCTGGGTTGGTGAACACGTGGACGTGCCAAGAGGATGCTGTACTCAGAGAAGGCGCGAAAGCTCCACGCTCCACTCCACATACCTTGCCCCAGGCATCTTTTCCATTTGGCGGTTCCTGAGTTACATCCTTTTATAATAAGCTGGTAATCTAGTAAGTAAAATGTTTCCCTGAATTCTGTGAGCTGCTCAAGCAAATTAATCTAACCCAATGAGGGGGCCATTGGAACTCCCAACCTGTAGTCAGAAGCATAGGTAACAGCTTGTACTTACAACTGGTGTTTGAGGCGGTGGTTAGGGAGCAGGCTTGTAGGACTGAACCCTTAACCTGTAGAACCTGATGCTATTTCCAGGTAGATAGTGTCAGAATTGTGTTGAATTGTAGGACGCCCAACTGGTGCCTGGAGACTTGCTTGTCGTATGTGGGAAGATCACCCCCCTCCCCATTAAAATTGGGTCCGAGAGACCAAAAAGAGCAATAATCACAAATAACTCTATTAATTAGTTAGACATAATGATGTAATTTTCCCATAATGAAAAAGGAGGCTGTAGACTGCTAACATATTTTAATTTTTTGGTAATTGTTTATTCTGCAATTTTCTCTTCTTTTCTTTTCTTCTTTTCTCTTCTTTCTTTCTTTCTTTCTTTCTTTCTTCCTTCCTTCCTTCCTTCCTTCCTTCCTTCCTTCCTTCCTTCCTTTTTTTTTCTTTGGATATATACTCAAAAGCAAGATTGCTGGATCATATGGTAGTTCTATGCTTAGTTGTTTGAGGAACACCATGCTCTTCATAGCATAGGTGGTTTTACAATGCCACCCATAGTGGTCAGATTTCCAGTTTCTCCACATCCTCGTTTTTGTTCATTTGTTTTTGATAGTGGCCATTCTAATGGGTGTAAAATAATATATCACTATGGTTTTGATTTGCATTTCTCTGATGATTAGTGATGCTGACATCTCTTTGTGTGTTTATTGGCCATTTGTATATCATTTTTGAAGAAATGTCTATTCAAGCTTTTTGCTAATTTAACAAATCTGGTTATGATCTTTTATTGTTGAGTTGTAGGACTTCTTTATCTATTATAGATATTAACCCCTAATCAAATATACAATTTGCAAGTATTTTTTGTCATTATAGATTGTGTATTTACTCTGTTGATCATGTCTTTTGATGTACCAAAGTTTTTAAGTTTGATGTCGTCTCAATTATGTAATTTGCTTTTATTGGCCTGTGCTTTTGGTGTCATAGCCAAAAAAAAAAAAAAATCATTGCCATGTCCAATGTCATAAAGCTTTTCCCCTCTGTTTTTTTCTGAGAGTTTTATAGTTTTAGGTCCTACATTTATTTCTTTAACCTGATTTGTGTTATTTTTGTATATTATGTAAGATAAGGGCTCAACTTCATTCTTTTGCATGTGGATATCCAGTTTTCCCATAATCATTTGTTGAAGAGACTGTCTTTTCCCTCTTGAGTGGTCTTGGCACTGCTGGTGAAGACCATCTGATCATCTATGTGAGGATTTGTTTTTGGGTTGTCTATTCTCTTTCACTGATCTCTTTATCTTTATGCCAGTACTACGCTGTTTTGATTACTATAGTTTTGTAATATTTTTGAAATCAGGAAGTGTGAATCCTCCAAATTTATTCTTCTTTTCAAAGCCATTTTGGTTATTCAGGGTCCCTTGAGATTCCACACAAATTTTGTTATGGTTTTCTTTTAAAAGTGTGGTTTTACTATACTATACATTTTACTTTACATTTTTTTCCATTAAAATGTGTATTGAAGATAACTACCCATGTCAGGATAAATATCTATATTAAGAGAAATATGTTCATTTGAGATATTTGATTTATTACATTTATATTGTAATTAATGCCTTATTGATATTCAATGTTTTTTGTTATTCTAGTTATTGCATTAATAAGCGTCTATGTTTTTGTTTTAGTTTTTTAAAATTTAAATTCAATTACTTCACACATAATGTATTATTTGTTTCAGGGGTAGAGTTCTGTGATTCACCAGTCTTATATAATACCCAGTGCTCGTTACAACACATACCCTCACCAATGTCCATCACCCAATTACCCCATGCCTCCACACCACTCCCATCCAGCAGCCCTCAGTTTGTTTCTCATGATTAAGAGTTTCTTATGGTTTGTCTCCCTCTCTGGTTTTGTCTTGTTTCATTTTTTCCTCTCTTCCCCAATAATCCTCAGCCTTGTTTCTTAAATTCCACATATCAGTGAGATCATGTATAATTGTCTTTCTCTGATTGACTTATTTTGCTTAGCATGATACCCTCTAGTTCTATCCATGTCATTGCAAATGGCAAGATTTCATTTTTTGACGGCTGAGTAATATTCCATTGTATATATATATATATCTCACATCTTTATTCATTCATCTGTTGATGGACATCTGCGCTCTTTCCATAGTTTGGCTATTGTGGACTTTGCTGCTATAAACATTGGGGTGCAGGTGCCCCTTCAGATCACTACATTTGTATCATTTGGGTAAATACCCAGTAGTGCAACTCCTGGGTCATAAGTTAGCTCTATTTTCAATTTTTTGATGAATCACCATACTGTTTTCCAGAGTGGCTGCACCAGCTTGCATTCCCACCAGTGTAGGAGGGTTCCCCTTTCTCTGTATCCTTGCCAACATCTGTTGTTTCCTGACTTGTTAATTTTAGCCATTCTGACTGGTGTGAGGTGGTATCTCACTGTACTTTTGATTTGTATTTCCCTGATGCTGAATGATGTTGATCATTTTTTCATATGTCTGTTGGCCATTTGTAGGTTTTCTTTGGAGAAATGTCTGTTCATGTCTTCTGCCCATTTCTTGATTGGATTATTTGTTCTTTGGGTATTGAGTTTCATAAGTTCTTTATAAATTTTAGATACTAGTCCTTTATCTGATAAGATATTTGCAAAAATCTTCTCCCATTCTGTCAGTCGTCTTTTGGTTTTGTTGACTGTTTCCTTTGCTGTGCAAAAGCTTTTTATCTTGATGAAGTCCCAATAGTTCATTTTTGCCTTTGTTTTCCTTGTCTCGGAGATGTGTCTAGCAAGAAGTTGCTGTGGCCAAAGCCACAGAGGTTGTTGCCTGTGTTCTCCTCTAGGATTTTGATGGACTCCTGTCTGACATTTAGGTCTTTCATCCATTTTGAGTCTATTTTTGTGTATAGTGCAAGGAAATGGTCCAGTTTCATTCTTCTCCATATGGCTGTCCAATCTTCCCAACACCATTTGTTGAAGAGAATTTTTCCATTGGATATTCTTTCCTGCTTTGTCAAAGGTTACTTGACCATAGAGTTGAGTGTCTATTTCTGGGTTCTCTATTCTGTTCCATTGATCTACATGTCTGTTTTTGGAGCGTCCATGATTTTGAAGAGTAGTCTGAAAGGCAAATTACTAGAAGTAGACATATTGGATCAAAGGGTGAATACTAGGATAAAGGTTTCACAAAGGAAAGGATTTTGTTCATTGCTATATCCCCAGAGCCTAGAATAGAACAGTACCTGGTATGTACTAGATGTTTAATAAATATTTATTTAATGATGATATATATCCTAAATTCCTAAGGTATAATTCTTGAGCTCAGTCTCAAAAATTGAGAAGATATTTGCCCAGCAGACCACTGCAGACACTGCTCATTGGCTTAACTAGTCACACACTATCCTTCTCCCTAGCCATCTTCAAGCTATGGGTCTAGCTTGATCTAATCTGACCAATGACATATAAGTGGAAAACTGCTGGAGGGTGGGCTTATGGAAAACTTTTCCTTTCTTAGTAAAAAGAGAAAGTTGCAGTAGTCACAATGAATGCCTTTCCTCATTCTTCCTGTATGGAAAATGGATGTGATGCTTGAAAGTTCAGTGACCACCTTGAGACGATGAAGCAACAGGAGGAGGATGAAGGTCTGCATGCTAAGTAAGTCCAAAAGATAGAAAGGGCCTTGGTTTCTGCCAACATTATTGGGCAATTGTATCAACCTTGAAAGGTGAACCTATGGACTTCTTTCTTATTTGTTTAAACAACTACTAGTTGCTTTTCTGTTATTTATTGCCAGAGGGATTCCTAGCTGATACAGAGACAGATGCAAAATATATTCTAAGTAGATAGGTCAATGTGATGAAAAACATGGGTTTTGAAACAACATGGGGTGTTAGGTAATCTGCAAGTACAGAAAGGAATTCAGCTTGGCTGGGGCTTAGGGATAAGACCGGAGAGAGTTAGAGCCTTCTGTGCCGTAGGGAAGAATTTGGATTTCATTCTGTAGGCAACTTGTAGAAATGAGTTAGATGTGGGAGAAGCATGATCACTCTGGTAGGAAGGTGGCACACACGTTGGAGTAGAGCATGTAGGAGACAAGAAGACCAATCAGGAGGCTATTTCAGTGTTGCAGTGAGAGAAAATAAGGGCCTAAAGTAAGGTTGCGACAGTGGGGAGAGGGAGAAAAATATGGATTTGAAGTATATTGAACATGACTTAGTTACTAGTTTAATATCGACGGGCATAGTGGAGAGAAGTTATATTACTGCACTTTATCACCTCTAAGACATCACTGATATAATGGACACTATTATCTAAGGCACTATTTGAAGAAAAGAACCTCTAATTAAATTATGTTACACTACTGATTGTAACACACATTCTGATTTCGGAGATGTGGAAAGATGCATATCTTAGAATCACTGAAAGTTGGTAATAGCTAATATTTCTAAGTACTTTGTGCCAGGCATTGTGCTGAGCATCCTGCTTTAATTATTTCACTTAATGTGCTCAAAAATGTGTGAATTGTTTCTGAGTATGGAAAAACAAGAAACTCAAACTTCTTTTTATGAACTGGGTATACCATTAATACACAGACCTGGCAAAGATAGCGTAGAAACTAATCTCACTCAGGAATATTGATAACATGTCTTAAGTGAGAAGTTAGTAAACATGATCCAACCGCTCATCCAAGAAGAACTGATTTTACATCACGACCAAGTTGACTTCATTTCCGTAGATGTAGGAAGAGATTTGAAACGTATCTGCTCTTTATAAAAATCAGTAAAAGAAGAATGAATGGTTAATTCCATAATTATACATATATGTTATCTTTTCCTGAAAGCTAGGACCAGGCTTGATGTGAAAACATCAAAGTATTTACGATATGGAAGAAAGAAGAGAAAAATGCTATTTCTACTATTCTAAGTTTGTTCTAAACATTTCAGCAAATACAAATAAAGGAAAATAGAGGCATTAAGTATAAAAGGAAAAGATGAAATGAGGATTATCTGAATATGAGATCATTTATACCTGGAAAATATAAGAAAACCAACCAAGAAACTACATCAAACAATATGAGAATCAGTAAGTTAGCTGGACATAAAATTAATATGCAGCAATATTTGTCAATATAGAAAACATCTATCAAAATAAATCACAAAAAACCTCTATAATTGCACAAATCATTTGACTCAGCAGTTATATTTCTAGGACTTCAGTCTGTTGTTTTATTAGCACTCTTGCGAAATGATGTGTGTTCAAGATTATTCATTGCTGTTTTGTTTGTAGTAGTAAAAGACTGGAAACAGTGCAAATGTACATCAATAGGCAGCAGGTTAATAAGATATGGGACATGCATATAATGTAATGCAGTGAAGCTGTGAAAAAACTCTCCACCGATATGGAAACATGTTTAAGATACATTATGTGAAAATAAAAAGTGAGTTTATCTCAACCTTTTATGTTAACAAGGTGGAAGTAAGAGCGAATAATCATATTTGTTTGGGTATTGACAGTTTGGAAAGTTACATAAAACACTAAGAAGAAGTATTGCCTAAAGGAGGGAGTGAGTGAGAAGTAGGCAAATCTGGAGAAAGGTGAAAAGCCAGCTTTTCACTGTATAGTTTTTATTTTTTTAAGATTTATTTATTTATTTAAGAGAGGGAGGGAGAGAGAGTATGTGCAAGTGGGGGAGAGGGGCAGAGGGAGAGGGAGAGAGAGAATCTCAAGCAGGTTCCCTGCTGAGCATAGAGCCTGATGCAGGGCTCCATCCCACAACTCAGGATCCCACAACCCTGAGATCATGACCTGAGCCCAGATCAAGAGTCGGAAGCTCAACCAACTGAGCCACCCAGTCACCCCCACTGTATAGCTTTTTATATGTTCTAGTGTTTGAGCCATGTGATTGCTACCCATTAAAAAAACAAACAAACAAACAAACAAACAAACACCCATACAGTAAATGTTTTAAGGAGAACAAGCTAAGAGACTTTTGAAAAGGTGGGTGAACCTTGAAAATTTTCATTCCAATTATCTGAAAAATATCTTTAGCTGCACAATTTATAGACCCACAACAAAAACAAACTAATTTGTGCAATTCGCAATGGCACTTTATGTAAACAAGTCACTCATTTCACCATCATTTGTTGCCCACTTACTCTATATGGGGAGGTCTGTGATTCCTGAAGCTGAAAAGCCCTGAGAGAACTTCACCTATTGATTGACAGATGAATAAATAAATGATGACATCACTGTGCGTCAAGTGCCTTGAAAACCTCGATCTAGCATGTTGGGGAAGTGGTAGGGGGACACCTAAATCTGACAGAGATAAAGCTCCTGGGGATGATACCCATGGACCTGACTTTAGAAGGAAGAGCAGAAGTTCTTCAGATGATAGAGTAGGAAGAGGAGACAACACATGGGGATGTGAAGGGCATGGTCTCCCTGAATCCCTGCACACAGTCAAGGCCACATGTGAGGAGCAAAAGAGGAGGAAGTGGCAGCAGAGGAGGAAGCAGGGGCCAGAACACAGGCATCTGGTGCTAAGCTAAAGGTCTTCACCAAAAGATTCTAAAACAGAGAAGTGAGACGATCAATTCTGTGCTCCAGAACTATCATCCTGGTAGCAATGTGGAAGACAGATTGGCAGATATCCGGAAAAGGAAGTGACATTTGGCTGATCCCTACGTAATACCTTGCCAGGAAAAGATTAGAGAAAAGAGGTTTCCAGTTAGTACCTCTGAAAGACAAAAGGCCTTGGAGCATTTACGACACTGGAAGAAAGCCAGTGTGAATGGAGCAGAGTGCACAGGGAGGATAGTGATATGAGTTTAAAGAGAAAGGTCTGGATCATGCAAGGGCATTGACTAAAAGCATTTAAGCAAAAGAGTGGTGTACTCTTATAGACATTAAAAAAATCATGATTGCTATGTAGGGCATGGATTTAAGAGAGCGAGATGAGCAAAGAGATCAGAAAGGAGGTTCTTACAGGGTGAGAGATAATGGTGTTTTAGGTTAGGATCAAGAATGGAGGTAGAGAGAGTAAATTTAGGTGATTAAGTCATGATCCTGTCATTACCAAGACAGTTCACATAGGAGGAGAGGAAAAGTGAGAAGGAGGGTCAAGAGTTGATGTGTTTACAAGACATTCAAGTAGAAATGTGTAGAAGACATTTACATCTTTAGTAGGAATACCCCAGACTGTGGTCTTAATGTAGGTGGCATAAGTTTCACTCTCTCCCATTTTTGGCAATATTAAATTTGATCACTTGATTAAGGTGATATATGCCAAGCTTCTGGCCTATAAAACTATTTTTCATTTATAATTAATGAATATTTTATGTACTATCATACTATGTAAATATCCTGCTTCTCATCAAAATTTCAATGAATTCATTTATTTGTTTATGCCAATATGGAGTCATGGCTTCCTGTTTTATTTAATGGGTTATAATCTCTTACTGTCATTATTTGGATGCTAAATTGGCCACTTTTTAAGCTGGCTTCTGAGTCCTTTTGACATGTCCTCATCATTCTTTGAACGATTCTTTATTTTCGGGTCTAGAATATTTCAGGCTCATCTTATAATTTCCCTTCTCCAAACCCAGAATCATCATTTCTCTAAGGACTTATGGCTTTTGCTGTTTTTAGAGGATAATATTAAACATCAAAAACTGGGCTGTAGGTATACCAGCCTCTCTCAGCAAACAGAGTTAGGGAATGTACGTATGTTTAGACATCCATCCATCCATCCATCCATACTCTGATTGGCTTCATAGCCTGATACCGTCTATATTCCACAGATGGACTACCCCATCCATAAGAACACCTTCCTCATCTTATTCTGGCTCTGACGGCTTGAACACACCACCCCCCTTGGTGAGCATTCTCAACCTGGTCAGTGTTGTACACCCCGCTCTACTGTATTGACTCTCTTTAATTCAGTGTGGCAGCCAGTTTAGCTGGCTCCATCTAGTGGCACTGGACTGAACTGTTCAGGAAATGAAGGGAAGAGGTAGCTAATTATTACTTCTCTAGTGACTTACGGCATTTTCCAAATTTACTTTAGTAGACATGTGCTGCTTACAAAATAAAATAAAAAAATAAACTGGCAAACAGACATAGGCCTAGACATTATATAGGATTATCTTGGTAAAATGCTATTTTTCTGTGGGGGCAAGAATGGAAGGTTAATTTCTTCAGGGATTGCTTAATTAGTATCTAGTTAAGAAAGAAAAAGAATAGTTGCAAAAGAAAAGAGAGAAACAGAATGGTAGGTATGGTGAATTGAGTGACAGGAAAGTTTATTTTTTAAAAATTTGCTCTTTTTTTCCATAAAATGGGGTCAATTTCAACATATTTATTAGTTGAGGTAAAAGATCCAATAGAGAGAGAAATTAAATAAATAAATTTAATAAATTAAATTATTCACTTAACAAATTTAAAAAAGCCTGGTGTCCCAAACACAATGGGGGGGATTATCCTCAGAGAGGAGGAGGACACATCTTCTCTGACCCAGAAAGGATGGAAGACAGGATTAGTATAGGTTCTGATCTGCTTGGGATGGTAGAAAGGAAAGTTCTGGTGCTCTCGGCTGATAGACTCAATCTGTTTTTCAGTAAAATATGGGGCAAGGTCATATACTGAGAATAAGAAGAAAATAGTGGCCAAAAGGGTTTGAAAGTTGGAGTGGGCGTTTGGACTAATTGCTGAGGTCCAAGGAAAGAGAGATAGACCTAAGAACCCGGAGGCCTTCAAGATCTACATGGAGTTGAAAGCTATATATACTTTTTCTTTTAAAATATAAAATTGACTTCTTTAGAGTAGTTTTGGATTCACAGCAAAATCAAAAGCACATAATGTTCCTATTTACCCCAGCCCCCACATTTTCAGCCTCCCCCGCAAAGAACGTCCTGCCCCAGAGTGGTATGCAAATAATGAACCTTCGATGACACATCATTATCACCCAAAGTCCATAGTTTACATTAGGGCTCATTCTTCCTGTCATGCATTCTATGGGTTTTGACAAATGTATAATGACATGTACCCACCATTACAGTGTCATACAGAATAGTTCCACTGCCATAAAAATTCTCTGGGCTCTGCCTCCACATCCAATCCTCTCCCTTAACCACTAGTAGTCACGGATCTTTTGCTCTTTCTCCAGTTTTTGCTTTCTCCAGAATGTCATATAGTTGGAGTCATACAGTATGTAGCCTTTTCACATTAGTTCCTTTCACTTAATAGCATATGTTTAAGGTTCCTCCATGTCTTTTCACGGCTTGATAGCTCTTTTCTTTTTTTGTACTAGATAATATTCTGTTGTCTGGATGTATCACAGTTTATTTATCTGTCCACCTACCGAAGGACATCTTGGTTGCTTCCCAGTTTGACAATGATGGATAAAGCTTCTAGAAACATCTATGTTCAGGTTTTTGTGTGGACATAATTTTCCATCTCATTTGGGTAAATACCAAGGAGTGCAATCACTGGGTTGTATGGCAAGAGTAAATTTATTTTTGTAAGACTCTGCCAAACTGTCTGCCAAAGTGGCTGTATCATTTTGCATGCCCACCAATAGTGAACGAGAGCTCCTGTTACATAGTCTCACCAGCATTTGGTGTTTTTCAGTGTTTTGAATTTTTGTCATTCTAATAGGTGTGTAGTGGTATTTTACTGTTTTAATTTACATTTCTCTAATGACATAGGATGTGGAGCATGTTTTCATATGTTTATTTGCTATCTATATATCTTGTTTGGTGAGGTATATGTTCAGATTTTTTACCATTTTTTAATGAAGTTGTTTGTTGTCTTATTAGTGAGTTTTAAGAGTTTTTAAAAATATTTTGGATAACAGTCCTTTATCAGATATGTCTTTTATACGTATTTTCTCCCAGTCTTTGGCTTATCTTTTCATTCTATTGACAGCATCTTTTACAGAACAGATTTTTAATTTTAATGAAGTCCAGCTTATCAATTGTTTCTTTTATAGATTGTGCCTCTGCCTCTGCTGTGTATCTAAAGTCACCGCCATACCCAAGGTCACCCAGATTTTCTCCTGTTATGTTCTAGGGTTTTTTGTTTTGTTTTGTTTTTTTAGTTTTGTGTTTTACATTTAAGTCTATGAAACACTGTCAATTAATTTTTGTGAAGAGTATAAGGTTGTGAAGAATATAAGAGTATCTAGATCCTTTCCTTTCTACCCTCCCCCTCTCTTTCCCTCCCTCCCCCCCTCAGGCCCAGACTCTCCCTTCCTCCCTCCCTCCCTCCTTTCTCGCCTTCCTTCCTTCCTTCCCCTCTTTCTCTGGCTCTTTTCTTTCTTTCTTTCTTTCTTTCTTTCTTTCTTTCTTTCTTTCTTTCTTCTTTCTTTCTTTCTTCTTTCTTCTTTCCTTCTTTCACCATTGGTTGAAAAGGCTGTCCACTCTATTATATTTCCTTTGCTCTTTTATCAAAGATCATGTTGGTCAGTTTCTGGGCTCCGTATTCTGTTCCATTGATCTATTTGTCTTTTCTTTCACCAAACCGTACCATCTTAATTACTAAAGCTCAAAGTTGGGTAGTGGGTATCCTCCAAATTTGTTCTTTTCTTTTAATATTGTGTTGGGTCTTTTGCCTCCTTATATAAACTTTAGAATTAATTTGTTGGTATCTACAAAATAACTTGCAGGAACTTTGATTGGGATTGCATTAAGTGTGTAGATCAAGTTGGAAAGACTGACAACTTGACCATATTGAGTCTTTCTATTCATGAACGTGGAATAACTCCCCATTTATTTAGTACTTTGATTTCTTTCATCAGAATTTTATAGTTTTCCTCATATGGGTTTTTTTATATATTTTGTTAGAGACCTAAATATTTCACTTTTGTGTGGGTGCTAATATAAATGGTATTGTGTTTTAGATTTCGAATTCCACTTTTTCATTGCTGGTGTTTAAGAAAGCAATTGACTTTTTTATATTAACTTTGTATACTGTGACCTGTTATAACCATTTATTAGTTCTAGGAGGGTTTTTGTTGTTGTTGTTTCTTTCACACAGCTACACAAGCAATCATGTTATCTTTGAACAAAGAGTTTTATTTTTCTTCTTTCCCACTCTATATAACTTTTATTTCCTTTTTTCCCCTTATTGCATTAGCTAGGACTTCCAGGATGATATTGGGAAGGAGTGGAGAGAGGGGATATCCTTCCCTTTCTTCTGATCTTAGTGGGAAAGTTCTAGTTTCTCACCAGTAAGTGTGATGTTAGCTCTAAGTTTTAAGTAAATATTCTTTGTCAAGTTGAGGAAGTTCCCCTCTATTCCTACTTTGCTGAGTTTCTATCATGGTTGGGTGTTGGATTTTTTCAAATGCTTTTTCTGCATTTATTGATATGATCATATGATTTTTCTTCTTTAGCCTGTTTATGTGATGATTAATTGATTTTCAAATATTGAACTGGCCTTGCATACCTGGGATTAATCCCATTTAGTCATTGTGCATAATTCTTTTATACATTGTTGGACTTGATTTACTAATATTTTGTTGAGGATTTTTGCACCTATGCTTATGAGACATATTGCTCTGTAGTTTTCCTATAATGTCTTTGTCTTATATTGGTATTAAATTAATACTGGACTCATAGAATGAGTTAGAAAATACTTCCCCTGCTTCTATCTTCTGGAAGAAATTATGGAGAATTAGTATGATTCCTTCCTTAAATGTTTGGTAGAATTCACCAGTCAACCTGTCTGGGCCTGGTGGTTTCTGTTTTGAAAGATTATTAATTATTGATTCAATTTCTTTAATAGATATAGACCTATGCAAATTGTTTCTTCTTTTGTGAGTTTTTGCCAAAGTGTCCTTTGAGGAATTGGCTAGTTTCATCTGGATTATTAAATTTATGGGCATCGAATTGTCTATAGTATTCTTTTATTATCCTTCTGATGTCCATGAGATCTCTAGTAATGTCTCTGTTTTCATTTCTGATATTAGTAATTTGGGTCATCTTTCTTTGTTTCTTAGTTAGCCTAAAGAGGTTATTAATTTTATTAATCTTTTCAAAGAAGCAGCTTTAGTTTCATTGATTTCTGTTCTAATTGTTAATTTTTTTTCTTATAATTACTTTGGATTTAATTTGCTTTTCTTTTTCTAATTTCTTAAGATGGAAGCTTAAGCTATTGATGTTAAGTGGTTTTTTTCCCTCTACTATATACATTCAATACCATGAATTTCCCTCTAAGCACTGTTTTCGCTGTGTCCCAGAAATTTGGTAAGTTGTATTTTTATTACAATTTCATAATATCAGTTCATAATACTTTAAAATTTTCTTGAGATTTATTCTTTGACTCATGTATTATTTAGAAACATGTTCTTAAATCTCCAAGTATTTTATTTCCAAGGTATCCTTCTATTATTGATTTCTTGTTTAATTCTATTGTGGTCTATGAGCAAGTATTGTATGACTTCCATTCTTTTAAATTTGTTAAGGTGCACTTTATGGCCCAGAATGTGGTCTGTTTTGATGATACCTCATGTGAGCTTGAGAAGAATGTGTATTCTGCTGATTTTGGATCAAGGAGTCTATAGATGTCAATTATATCCAGTTGGCTGATGGTGCTGTTGTGTTCAACTATATCCTTACTGATTTTCTGCCTGTTGTAACTCCATCTCTGATAGAGGGTTGTTAACGTCTCCAACTATTGTACAGCCTGAATAGCCAAAGCAATCTTGAGCAAAAACAGAGCAGCAGGCATCACACTTTCTGATTTCAGACTATATTACAGAGCTGTAGCAATCAAAGAAGTATAGTACTGGCATAAAAACAGACATACAGGCCAATGGAACAAAAGAGAAAGCCCAAAAATAAACTGACACATTTATAGTAAACTGATCTTTAGCAAGGGGGACAAGAATCACAATGGGGAAAGAATAGTGTCTTCAATAAATGTTTTTGGGAAAACTGGATATCTACATACAAAAGAATTGTGCCCTTATCTTACACCATATACAAAAATCAACTCAAAATGGATTAAGACTTAAGCATAAAACTGTAAAACTCCTAGAAGAAAACAGAGAGAACAAATGGCTTGGCAATGCTTTCTTGACTATGACACTAAAAGCATAGGCAACAAAAGCAAAAATAGACAAATGGACTATATCAAACTACAATGCTTCTGCACAGAAAAGAAAATCATTAGCAAAGTGAAAAGGTCACCTACAGAACGGGAGACCATAATTTGCAAATCACGTATCTGATAAAACGTTAATATCCAAATTATGTAAGGAACTCACATGACTCAATAGCAAAAAAAAAAAAAACAAAACAAAACAAAAAACACAAAAAACCCCTCCCCCACCAAACCCCCAAAACAACACCAAAAAAAAAAGATTAAAAAAGGGCAAAAGACCTTTTCTCCAAATAGGCATTTCTCCAGAGAAGACATACAAGTGGCCTATCAGTATATGAAAAGGTGCTCAACATCAGTAATCATCAGGGAAATGCAAATAAAAACATAATGAGATAAGTAGCTCACAAGTGTTAGGATAGCCATTATCCAAAAGTCAAAAGATAACAAGTGTTTAGAAGGGTGCGGAGAAAAGGGACTCCTTGTACATAGTCAGTGGAAATGTGAATTGGTAAAGACATTATGGAAAACAGTATAGAGGCTCCCCAAACAATTAAAAATAGAACTACCTTAGGACCCAGCAATTACACTTCTGGGTGTTTCCCCAAGAGAACTGGAATCAGGATCTCAAAGAGATATCTGCACTTTCATGTTTAGTGAAGCATTATTTAAATAACAAATACATGGAAACAACCTAAATGTCTATGGACAATAGACTAGATAAAGAAAATGTGGTATATGCATGTAGTGGAATATACTCAGCTTTAAAAAAGAAGGAAATTCTGCCATTTGCTACTACATGGGTGAACTTTAAAGACATTATGCTAAAGAAAATAAACCAGACACAGTCGTCCTTTGGTTTCATCGACCGTTTCCTTTGCCGTGCAAAAGTTTTTATATTGATGAAGTCCCAATAGTTCATTTTTGCCTTTGTTTCTCTTGCCTTTGGAGATGTGTTTATTAAGAGGAAGTTGCTGTGGCTGAGGTCCGAGAGGTTGTTGCCTGTGTTCTCCTCCTATAGGATTTTGATGGATTCCTGTCTCATATTTAGGCCTTTCATCCATTTTGAGTTTATCTTTGTGTTGGGTGTAAGAAAATGGCCCAGTTTCATTCTTCTATATGTGGCTGTCCATAAAATGTTTCTTAAAAGAGTAGATCTTGGGGCGCCTGGGTGGCTCATTCGTTGGGCCACTGCCTTCGGCTCAGGGCATGATCCCGGCATTCTGGGATCGAGCCCCACATCAGGCTCCTCCGCTGGGAGCCTGCTTCTTCCTCTCCCACTCCCCCTGCTTGTGCTACCTCTCTCGCTGGCTGTCTCTCTCTCTGTCAAATAAATAAATAACATTTTTTTTTAAAAAAAGTAGATCTTATGTTAAATGTTCTTATCAAAAAGGAGGGAAGAAACTGATGATGGTTACATTTATGGCAAATTAGAATAAGAACTTTCAACTTTCAGGAGTGTTGGCATATTTTTAAGAACGTTTATTGCTGCAGCTGATATGAATTAGGGACCACAAACTGTGGCACTCAAGAAATAGAACATTCTTTTTTTTTATGTTGAATTAAATTCTGCTTCCATTCTTCCAAATTGCTGGCTGAGAATTAGTCTTAGCTTTTATTAGAGCTTTTCTCACAGTGGGTTTGTGATGCAAAATGTTTGGGAAGATTGCTTTAGTGTTTCTTTGAAGTGGCTGCTCCTGATATGACTATGTCATTGTCTAACCCCTTGGCCCCTTTGAAGCCTGGCTGCTTGGCTGCTTCTATGCTAGATTTGGGCATGAGAATGTTTGCTGAGACTGAGAATTCTGTGGTTCAGAGGGGGCCTCACATAGCCTTTTAACTCAGAGGCCCTGTCTTTCCTCTTGGGTACAGTGAGGGAGGGGACCACGGATGTCCACTGTTTTGGATCACACGAACCTCCACCCAACTCCTGGTTTTGGATTCTCCCCGCCAATTGGGTTTCTACTCTTCCCTTCCTGCAAAAAACTTCTTTCTCCTCTTCTTCAGAGGCACCTAGAATAAGTAATTTGCTCAGTAGGCAGGCTTTCACAAAGTTATCATTAAGTAACCTCTGCTTCTAACCTTGAAAATTCTTAAGACAAAAGAACCCAAGGGCCTGAGTACACTTTTGAAATAGGGAAGGGAAAAACAAGAGATTAGGATCAACAGAGATCACATTCTTCCCAAATCCTTTTTAGAAGTGAAAACAAAACACCAGCAATGTTTTAATAAGTTATCCTTCCATGCTATTCAGGGAAGGAAGTTGGGAAACTGAGAAATATTTCACATATTTCAAAAGAAAAACAAGCATGTATAGTTTCAGTTCAGGTATGTATATATGTATATATATATATACACATATATATGCACACACATATATATATACACACACATATACACACATATAATATATATATATACACACACACCACAACTTCTTAATCCGTTCATCGGTCAGTGGTGATTTATATATATTTCTTTTTGAAAAAAGAGAAAGGAAAAGATAAAGGAAGGGAGAACAGTCCAGTTATCATTTTGGTAATTTTCATTTTTACATATACATCTCCATAACCTCACATTATTGGATAAAAAAAAACACACAAAGACTTCTGGTGTTAGTCTCCCGTGTTATGATTTTCTTATACAGGAGTGGGTAAAATTATCCCCCCTCCCAATATCTTCTTGGGTCTCTATTCGATAATGCCATTACTGCCCACACATATATTTTTCTTGCTTGTGCAAGCAAAAATATGATCCTAGAAATATGGAATTTTAATCCCAGGATTTAATAAAGAGCACTAGCATTAAGAGACTTACTTCTTTTTCTGGGAGTAGTGAAATGTTGGAAAAATGTGTTAATCTCTGTTTATTACTTCTCTCATTCCTTATGTGAAAATGGATCAGCAATACTTGACCTCATAAAAAAAGGATCAAAATTCATAGTGATAAATAGCACTACCTGCATCATTTGAAGGGAGGGATTAGTGCACAGTTTATTCTTTTCTCTTTGGAAAACGTAAGGTGAGATCAAAAAGTGGTCTGGATTAAGGAGAGGCTTTCTTAGACTCCTGGCTGACCCGCCCTTCTGTCCTCCCTCTTGTTGTCCCATCTAATCCCTGTGATTGAGAAACTTCTTGTTTCCTACAAAATTCCCACATTCATTTGGAATCAGATCTTTGGGTCATCTTTAAAGACTTCTTCTAAATTTTCCATTTGAAACACTGCCTTTGATTCTGAGGAAGGCCAAGGAGAATGATTTTTCATACTGTTTCTTATATTTTTCTCAGGAACAGAGAATTAGATTTAATTTTTTGGCAATGCTACTTCATAGAAAATATTATATTCATCCACCAGGATGCACAGAATGTCTAATTATCTCTCTTTGTGATGTTAGCAGTTGTTGGTGTTAAAGACCTAGATATATTATTGCATTATGAGTTGCGAAATGGTTTAGATAAAATAAGATATATAGAAAAGTCTCTGAGATGTTTAAAATGATATGCAAATATAAAATTACGTCAGTATTTGATTTTCTGAAGAAGAAGGAGGAGGAGGAGGTGGAGGAAGAAGAGGGGGAGGGGGAGGGGAAGGGGGGAAGAGGAAGAGAATGGAGAAGAGAACAAGGGGGAGAAGGAGGAGCAGGGGGAGGTGGAGGTGTGGGAAAGGGGGGAGAAGGAGGGGAAGAAGGAGGAGGAGGTGGAGGAGAAGACCCATATGAGTTAAAAATAAGTAAATAGACAAAATTCCTCCTCAAAAATGTGGGTTGAGAATTCTTTCACCAAGGGGACAGCAACTTAAAGATAATTTGGCTTCTGAATCAAATGTAGGTCCATTTCCCTTCTTTCCTCTTCCCAATCACCCATTTAAAGAACGTTGAAGATAGGAAGAAACCTACAGTAGGGCTGAAAATGAGAGGGGACATCATCAGATAAGAGTTCTGTACCATCACCCCCCACAGAACATTGATTTTAGCAGTTATGGATAAAAGTACCATGGGGGAGATGGAGAGTCCAGTGGGGAAGTCCCAACACACCTGGGGGGGGGTGGAATCCAAGAATAGATGCAGTGAAGAGGGTAAGAGGATATTTTTACTTTGCCTTCATTACCTTCTCCCAAGGTGGCACAGTTTAGTGCCAGGAGAGACCCCCACGGTCTGTGATTTTTCCCTTGAAGGGAAGTGAGAACATACTGAATGAGTGCCCCATTATAGTTTGGCTTGGCCATGTGACTTGCTTTAGCCAATAGAATGCAAATGGAAGTTATATACTCTTCATTTTAGCCAAAGCTTTAAGAGCCCTTGCTTGATTCAGCTATTTCTCTTTCCCCTCTTCCATGAGAATAGTTTATCCTCATAAGAATACTTTGAAGGAGGATCTGTTATTCCCATTTCTTTGTGAGGAATCTGAAGCAGAGAGGTTAAGTAACTGCCCTCCTCAGTTGGTGAGGAAAGATGGAGTCTGAATTTGTCTCTAGGCAGTCTGGCCCCTGCATCTAGAATTTAACCACTGCACAATACTGCCTGTCTCTAACATATTCTCTTACTCCAATCATTTTAGTCTCTTGTGAAGACCATTTTTGATGTCTTAGCTTAGGGACAAAGACAAATATTTCTGGTTTCCTCTCAAAAAATATTTGTGTCTTCCTAGTTACTAATCAATTCTACTTACTTATCTCTCTCTAAGCAAAGGCTTCCTAGACCAATGGATGAGTTTTTTCTTGAGGTCTCCCAGAATGTTAACTATTACCAGTTATTCCCTGTTTGACTTTATGTCTAATATCCACAGCTGAACTATAAGTAGATTTGTTACACAGCCGTATTCTTTCATACTGTTTCTTATTTAAAATTATATAAAATTTTATTATTTTTATTTTATAAAAATTTTATTTTACTTTATTTATTTTATTTTATAAAAATATTTATTTTTATACATTATTATATAACTCCTCATGTGAACATGTAATTAATATTTGATAAGTAAATGACTGAACAAACGATAGCTTGACCGGAAACATATGTTTATTCAACAAGCGTCTTCGATGTCTGTTTCACAGAGACAAACAACTCCATTTCTTTTAAATAGAAGTACAGGACAGGGCATCCAGCAAAATATGTAGCCTAATTATGGTCTTCAAACATTGCCATGCTCTGCATCTATGGAGAAAGAGAAACATAGGAAAGTTGTGGGATTTCCTCAGGAATACTCCCTCAGTTGAGTCTGGGCAGCAGAATGGGCTAGAACAGAGGTTGGCACACTTTTGCTGTGGAAGGCCATATGGTAAATATTTTGAATGTTGTAGGCCATGTGGCTTATATCATAGCTACTCAACTTTTGAAAGTAGCTATAGAAAATAATGTAATGAGCGTGGCTCTGTTCCAATAAAAACTTCATTTACAAAAGTAGATGTTGGGCTAGACTTTGTCTGAAGGAAACAAATTAGCTGTGATGTAAAATGCTGCCTATTAGTGACAGCTATCCCACCAACAAGCAAGCAAACAACACTTATTGACTTCACTATTAATGGTGTGAATATCTGAGGTTGGAGTCCTCCTACAGAGTAAGTCCTCTTCTCCACAGTTTTCTCTTTGTGTGAGAATGTGTCCTATGAACTGTCTCGGGTCTAGGAAAAGACTTGTAGAGAATTTTAAACTTAGAAGTTTAGGGAGCATAGTTAATGTGGAAAGATGGTAGTCTTGGCATGTGACCTCTTACCCGTGCTGCAGGGGGCGATGTACTCAGCAATGGCAGACTCATCTGAAAGAATCGTTGGATGAAAGGAGACAAAAAAATAAATCTATAAACTGGAGCCCATAAAGTCTGTTCACTTTACTTTTGGAGAAAAGTACATCATATCAGGATTGTCAAAACTGCATAAATATACAAGTGTTGAACAGGATAGTTAAAATATCTATATTCTAACACTCATTTGTCATAAACTGCTTTTCCTCATTACATTATCTTTTTATGTGTATCACATTCTCTATGTCTCTAAACTATTTGAGAGCAGTGACCAAATATTATCTTTCTTTTCAAATTTCTAAGTTTCTGACTCAACAGATATTGATCAGTTTGTTCTGTTAATAGTTTCTACACTATGTATCTCAAAGTAAAGAGACAAATAGACGTACTACCGACTGAATGGAGTAAATCTAGGATCTACTGTTACAACAGAATCCATTTCTTGGCGCTGGGTTGAGATTCTTTCATTGTTTCAGTTTCCTTTGACTTACTTGTCTCATAGTAATCGTAGACTTTAACAGTCGCTGGCTTGAGGTCTCTTACTGGGATGTCTTGCAGAACCATGAAGGAAAAGCTGAGTGTCTTATTTGTTACCTAAAGGAAAAGTGGGAGTAATGACGCCTCCTTCCCTCTTCCCTGAGTAAATGATAATTTTATTGTTCTCTGATTCTTACACATTAGTGTCTTTTAGGTAAGCAAACATTTATGGATGACAAGATGGGTTTTATTTTTGCATTTTTAAAAATATTTATTCATTTAGGGGCGCCTGGGTGGCACAGCGGTTAAGCGTCTGCCTTCGGCTCAGGGCGTGATCCCGGCGTTCCGGGATCGAGCCCCACATCAGGCTCTTCTGCTATGAGCCTGCTTCTTCCTCTCCCACTCCCCCTGCTTGTGTTCCCTCTCTCGCTGGCTGTCTCTGTCTCTGTCAAATAAATAAATAAAATCTTAAAAAAATATATTTATTCATTTATTTTAGAGAAAGAGAAAGTGCGCATGAGCAGAGGGAGGGGCAGAAGGAGAGGGAGAATCCCAAGCAGACTCCCCATTGAGCCTGAAGCCTGATGTGGGACTCAATCTCATGACCCGGACACCACAACCTGAGCCACCTAGGTGCCCCCAAGATGGGTTTTATATGCAACTTTGAAAACACTTTACCATGAATAAAATTTCGCTGATTTTCCCCTAAACAGCTGAGACGATCCATATTCTCTTGTAGTCTTTTGTATGACATTAACTCTCTGGACCCATGTGAATGATTTCTATGATGCAGAGACTTGGCTTTGTACCATTTGTAATTATTAAACTAGTCTTTTTGTGTGCCTGGATAAATCATTCCCTTTGCTTTATAGTCAGATTTGAAGATATTCATGAGGTCTCTGTTTTATTTTCTTTTATATAGAGATATATTAGAATGTTTATACTACCATTGATCAACCACCATGTGGTATATTTATTCTTTTGGAGGAGGTCTTTAAAATAACAGACAAAATAAACTTTTTGTTCTATTGATTTCTACTTGAAATTCCATAGAAATATCATTTTCCAATTTTAACATAATTAAAGAAAGCAGAAGACTCCATGGATCTAAAAGGAGATTTTTATTCTCTTAGAATAGAATAAGGGAACTTTCTGGAAGAGTGTTACTAATTACTGCTTTCCTCATAATACTTATTTTCTAGTGAAGAGACCCACTTAAAAAGACCACCAATATGTATAGTGTCTGCCAAAATGTCAGACTGTTACCTGTTCCAGATAAATGAGGACATGGTTACTGCTTACTTCCATCCTGCTTACATGGCTGGATCTTTCAAGCTGAAGAAAATGAGAAAAGTCAAAAAGTTAGAAAATGAGAGCAGATTGTAGTAAGGGGAAAATGTCCAAACAATGTCAGGGGTAGGATTCCTATAAATCATTTTCATGATTAAATAGCTAGGGTACATCAAAGATATAAAAGATGGTGAGGGGGAGGAATCAGATTTGGATACAGGCTTCAATATCGTCATGTCTTGACTGAAAAAATCACCTGGCTTTCTATGAAGAGATGGAAGTCAGGTATTTTCAGATCAGGATTTCCACCATGCTTTGATATCCAGGTAACAATTAGACCCTCTGGCATCGGTGATGATTCTAGTTCACATTGACTTTATCATTACCAAATTTTTTAGAGCATATCAGACAATTTTGTACTTAATCATAATCTGTCTTTCTTGCATTGTTATAGTAAAATAAAGTTTCATGTCCATGTGCTTTAAATCCCTAACTAGACAGTGATGGCTCAAGGACAGGGGCTCCTCTCATGTTTCTCTAATTTCACACAAGTCCCTCAGCTTAGAGACAAATAAGCAATTATTGAATTGAATTTCCTGGGTTTGGGAAGACTGTTTCTTGAGACAGGATGCTATTGTTAAGGCTTTGATATTGATATGGTCTTAGTTTGAAGATACAGAGCATCTATTAGGCTTAAACTACACCTACCATTTTTACCGTTGGTTTCAAGGGGATAAAACCAGACACCATCTTCACATCAACAATTACCATATTGGAGACAGGACGGCTCCCTGTGTAACTGCAGTGTCAAAGGAAAAAGGAGTAAGAGCTTTTCGTATGTGAAAGAAAGCAGAGTCCCTCCTTCAAGAACTACCATAAACATGCCTATCTTCATTAAGTTTTCTGTAACATCATAACTCCTCGAAATATCTTTTTCCTGGACATGTATGACATTGATGTTTGGAACCCTGAATGTACATCAGATCTATGGCTTACTAAAATCATAGATGTTTAGGTCCCAGTCCAAAACTATCAAATCAAGAATCTTTGGGAATGGAGCTTGGTAATCTGCATTCATTAACACATTGCCAGCTTTTGAACACTCCATTTATACTATACATTTATTATTTTAGCAGGTATTACTTTTCTATTTTTAGTTAACTTGAATGCAGCATGTCTCCAGAGAGGCTCCAAAGTGTTGTGAGATCAGATAGACTCTTATGCTTTATACTCTGAATAAATGGATGTTTACTAGTTAGGTTGGTTGTCTGAAATATGATTTGTTTTACAATATCAATATCATTAGTAGCAGATGCATAGTATTATATGTTGCTATGCTTCCTTAGGATTCCTGTAAGTTTTTTTTTTAATGAAAGATTTTATTTATTTATTTATTTATTTTAGAAAGAAAGCGTGTGTGAGTGGGGGGTGGGAGTGCAGAGGGAGAGGGAATCTGAAACAGACTCTGTGCTGAGTGTGGAGCCAGACACAGGGCTGGATCTCACAAACACGAGATCATGACCTGAACCAAGAGTCGGTTGCTCATCTGACTGAGCCGCCCATGTGCCCCAAATTCCTATAAGTTTTTGATGTAATTTCTATATTTTATATTTAATTTATACTTCTATTTAATATTAGTATTTGGTATTTGTGTATTTGATTAGAAAAATAATAAAATAGAATTTAATTATTCGGAAAAGGTAAGGAAGACTTAATTCAACCTAAAACCTAATTCAACCCAAAGTACAAATCTTTCTGGAAACTAATTTATTCTTCAGCGATGAGTTGAACAAAAATTAGTGTAAAAGGAGGAATTTATTAGAACGTTTGAATAGTCTACATTTTTTATTTGAAAGTTTAAGACTTTGCTTTTAAATGCTTTTAAAGTATTACTGAAACTTTAAGACAAAAAATTGCTAGAGAAAAGGATCTCTTTGCAATGATACAAGACTATATATAGTACACACACACACACCCCCACAAGTATATATAGCATAGCTTCCAAATATATTATTAATTACTGAAGGTTCCAGGTAGCTTTTAGACTCAGGATTAGGTGATTCAGTCAGAGGTCTTACCTGACATTCAGTGAGATCTGGAAGCTGGTGTGAACTTTGGGGCCATCACAAGTATGGGGTACAGTCTGCACCTTCAAGGCAAATGGGGAGTCCCCCTTCTCTGGAAGAATATTGTATTTCATGGATGTCTGTGGAACACCAAGCAAACCATCAGATTCTCTCCTTCCCTGGGACTCCTCACTTTTTCATCATTCGACTTTTCTGATTTGCCCCTCACTTGTCCAGGAAGGAAAGATCAGAGCTCCCCTTTCATTCAGTGAGGTTAAAATTCCCCATGTAACTGAAGTCTCACCTGAAGATACACACATCTGTCTCCAGTCACTGTTATGGAATATTCTCCAGGCAGCTCTGGCAATGAGACCTGATGCAGCAATAGGCGGTTGTTGTCGTCCACTTGGAAATTGGTGACAAATGCCCCTGAATTCTGGATGGTCACCTGTGTGGGCTTCCCAGTCCTGGTGAAGGTGGCTGTTCCATATCTGGACAAGGCCTGGAGAGCCACCACTGTGTCCTGGAAGAGATGAGTAGAGAAACCCCTCCCACAGAGTAAGTTTTTGGTACAGGGATTTTCCCCCAAAGTCTGTGTTGGTTACCACAAGGGGATACTGGCTTTTTTCCCCCTGAAGTATACACCTACTCATTGCTTTTCCTCTTTCTCTGAATTTTGGGCATCATCAAACTTATGCTACAGTTTTTGCAAATGAAATACAAGATTATTGATGTCAATTAGCCTTGCCATTTATTTTCCCTTATATTGGTTTTGTCCTAAGGGACTATTCTCTCTATCCAGAAGTTGTGGCTTGCTCTTTCTCATCAACGGTCCTCTTGGCTGTATCTTTCAAAGACTGGGTCGGAAATTAGCAAGTTAGGAAAAAGAGTGACTGGTGTTAATGTAGAGAGAAGAGTGAGAGAAATTGGCTACGAGTGGTGACTTTGAACTTTCCCGACCATCTTTTCCTCTTTTATATAGCTTATTTTCATTCCCGCACCTAATTTCTCTGAAAAACAAAAATTTCACTATGTCCATCCTAAATATTGAAAGAGGATTGTAGGAGAGAAAACCCAGATTCTCTGGATGTTTAACACAAAAGGAAAATTACAAGAACCTCAGCTTTGAAAAAAAACCATCTGTTTCAGGGCAGGTAGAAAGGAGTGGATAGCCTGAACAGGACTTCTCAATCATTCTCTGAAGATCATAGTAAACTCTACTTGGTCCACCTTCCTTTTAATCGTACAATTTTCTGGTTTACCTTAGAGGATTTCTTGTTGGAAGAATCCTACAAATGTAGTCTGGAGCCTAGAACACTGATTTTTTTTTTTTTAAGATTTATTCTAATAATTTGAAGCAGGAAGGGGCAGAGGGAGAAAGAATCCCAAGGAAACTCCCTGCTGAGTGCCGAGCCTGATGTGGGGCTTGATCTCATCACCTTGAGATCACGATCTGAGCTGATATCAAGAGTTGGAGGTTTAACTGACTAAGTCACCCAGGTGCCCCTAGAACATGGATTCTTAACCAGGGGTGATTTTACCTTGTCTTGACTCGGAGTAGGGTGTTACTGGCATCTAGTGGGGAGAGGACAGGGGTGGTGCTAAACATCTTCGGGGTCCAGGACAACCCCTCACAACAGTACTTATCTGACCCAAATGTCAAGAGCGCTGATATTCAAAAATCCTAGAGCGTGGCCAATGACCAATGTGTATAAGCTTTAGAAAGGAATGATGTTTATGGTAAGTAGCCAAATCGATAGGATGTTAACATATATCTTAGGGAAAAGTGTTTTGGGGGGACGTCTTAGATCTCTTTAATTCATATTCCCACTGCCCTCAAATATCCCTAAATAACTCTCCCAAAATGTAAAAGTCTCTTCTCTTTTCCTTGGTAACTGTTGTGTTTTCAAGCTTCCTATGTGCCAAGTGAATCTGGAGTCTCGAGGACAATTCGGGAACCACAGACCTGGGTGGAGGAGAAGCCCCCCTGGGAATTCTGTTGCTTTGTGATCCACTTCACGATGCGTGCGGCGGAAGTCAGCTCCTCTGCGGTGGGGGCGGGCTGGGCCGTGAGGTAAGCCAGCAGCACGTAGGACGTCATCTCCACCTCAGCTGAGGGAGCCGGGGGTTGGTAAAAATGCCCCCCGGGTGCCCTGGGTTTCTGAGGTCGCTCCCAGTGGACTGAGTTGTCTTAAGGGTGAGAAAAAGGAAAGAATCCTAATTACCAGTAGATGATATGTGAATACACATTTGTATCATACGGAGCCGAAGATAGGACAGAGAAGTAATGTCCTTTCTGTCATAAGCCCTGCAAATTTACTAACTCACATTTCCATGCTAAAGTTGGTTTGGTCCTGTGGGGGTAAGCTGAAGCATGTTGCTGGAGGCAGAAGCATAGAACATTTTTATCAGTCTCTCAAATGTTATTTTAATTGAGTCAGGGGAAGGGAAAAGTGACAGAGAGAGTTCTCTTATTGCTTGAGATAGTTCCTGGAAACTGAAGGATAAATTGGAATATAAAACCTACCTATTGATCTCAGAGGACTTTTGTGATAATCTCTGGCAAATAGAGATAAAAAGACTTTAAAAATGTTATTGCGCTTCTTTTAGTATGGTTTTTGGTTGTGCCTCTTTTCATCCAAGTAGGGAGACGGATATCATGTGAAATATATGTAAGTTAAATTATATCTATCTATCTATCTATCTATCTATCTATCTATC